>NW_025955775.1:0-9240 GCF_022376445.1 Fomitopsis serialis
TGCCCGCGGTCACTCGACTGCGCCGGTCTTTGATGAGTCAGAGCCCTTCGCGTTCAACCGTTTCTTCCAGGCCTCGAGACCCACTTCACGCGATGCGGGATCACCACCAATGCGGACAAGAAGTCATGGCCGTTCGGTACCCCCCAATACGGGTCTCGGACCTGTGGATGATGCAGCCGACGTACAAGGATGCTACGAAGACGTACGACGAGTTCAAGACAGCTCTTCGACACTCTACCCAGGTGCTGACGATCAACACAAGTATTCGACAGACGACCTCGACAAGGTGGTCCAGGAACGTCAGAGGCTTGGCTGAGCAACGCGCTTGACCTCACCGCTTATTATCGTGATTTCTACATGATCTCAGAGTACCTCATCGCTCAGGGTTCCCTCTCGACGCTCGAACAAGATCGAAGGTTCCAGCAAGGCTTTCCCCCAGCGCTTTGGGGACCGATCGAACAACGCTTGTTCATGAAGAACCCTGACCACTCGAGACGCAAGCCATGGACCTTCGCACAGATCTACATCGCCGCTCAATGGGTCCTAGACGGCCCTACCCCCGCTTCGACGTTCAGCAAGTCATAGTCCAATCTTCGAACGTCCCCTCAGGTCCTTCGAACGTCGCACCATCTATTCGTCCGGCGTTAAGAACGAGTACCTCCTACCAGTCTTGCAGATGCTGATCAAGACTCTCGAGGCTCAGCAGTTTAGGAGTCGGTCCCCCGGACCACCAGGCGGTAGAGACGGCCCTCACTGCTTCTACTGCGGTCGTTCGGGCTGTCGCATCAACGACTGCGAAATGTTCGAAGACGACGCCAAGAAGGGCTTGTGCCGGAGGAACCCAGACGGCAAGGTCGTGTCGTTCGACGGTCGATTCATGAGCAGGAGAGAGGGCGAGACCCTCCGCGACGCCATCTATGAGTACGCGCGCAGCACCGGCAAGGTCGGACTTAACGCGAACACTTCGAACGGTTCGGGCGGTGCCGCCCAAGGTTCGACTACCTCCCAGCTACTCTACGAAGCGATCGAGACCCCACCGACCGCGACGTATGCCTTAGACATAGGTGAGACCCTCGAACGTATGCGAGACCAGTTGTCACATATCACAGAGGTCTACGCCCAGGAGCAGCGGAAGAAGCACGTGTTCGACGGCGTCATGATTGACAAGAGGCCACAGCGTTCTACGGCCCGTCCTGCGAACTTGCCCACCGATAAGTCACGAGCTCCGGACTCCCGGGGCTCTTCGAAGGAACGCACCGTGCGCTTCGCTTCGCCGCCTGTGTCGAGTCAACAAGCAGCACCGATCGAGACCCCAACTACGCGTTCGAAGAGTGCAGAGCGTACCGGTCCACCACCGAGAGCTTCGACACCACCTGCAGATTCTAGGCCGAGCGTCCAGGCCTCGGCGCCGCCAGCGCAGTCAGTATCCGACAAGGAGAGTCCAATCCATCCCTTCGCAAATGTTCGTGACACGACCTATGCACCGCCGACGACCCGAAACTTCGGAGCAGCGCCTACGAAGTTTAAGAACCGGGACGGCTCGTATACGAATCTTGCACCCGTAGTTCAGGCCCAACTGGCCGAGTCCGTCTTCAAGCGGTCGATGAGCACGCCAACGGTACCGCTGACCATCGAGGAACTGTTGAGCATCTCGCCCGAGCTTCGCAACCACTATCGCGAAGCGGTGATGCCCCGAAGAGTGACGCATGACTCGAACCTGACCTCGACGAACATGGCTGCGTTCGAAGAACTTCCGACACACGACCCTGGGTTAGTGGACTGCCACGACAACGAGCTCGACCCAGACGCTACCATCATCCCAGACTTGTACGAGACGTACCTGAGGGTGTTGCCTCGAGGCGCAATACCTAGCGAACTCACTGTCGCGGCCGAGTCCCATTCTCTTCGAACAATTGACCTCACGATCAATCGTAAGGAGAAGGTAGCCTGCATTCTCGATCCCGGTTCGCAGGTCATCTGCATGTCGGAAGCGCTGTGCTATCATCTCGGTTTATCATTCGACCCGACCATCGTCCTCAGCATGCAATCCGTGAACGGTGGAGTCGACCGCTCGCTCGGCCTTGTTCGAAACGTACCATGTCAAGTCGGCCCGATCACCTTGTATCTCCAGATCCACGTCATCAAGCGCGCGTCGTACGACGTACTGCTAGGTCGACCATTTGACGTCATCACTGAGAGCCTGGTGAAGAACTTCGCCGACGAGAATCAAACCATCACCCTGTTGTGCCCGAACACGTCCGAACAGATCACGGTACCTACGATGCCTCGAGGACGTCCGAAGTTCCAAGAGGTTTTTCAGAAGAGGCAGTCGGGACTTTTGAACACGTAGTTCAAGCCGACGATGACGAGCAAGTCGCGCTTGTGATCGACTTCAAAAACGATACCCCGTCCATTTCTGCCTATGCCAACATATCATCTCTCGAAGACCCAGTTCTCGCGGCTACGTATCTCTCCGTTCCACATACCTATTGCAGTTTTATTTTCAACAAAGTCAGGACAGCCACCGAGGCTACGAGACCGACTCAGCATACCCCATCATACGCTTCGAAACCTTCGAACACGCCGACTTCTTCGACCATTTCTCCGAACACATTCACTCGTTCGAACAACTCACCCACGTATACCCGCACCGGCCATACTCGTCCGAGGATGCTCCTGATGTGTCCACGTTCGCACAGGCAAAATCGAAGAAGAAGTACAAGCCGGTAGCACTCAAGACGAGACCTGTGCTCGGGTCCGTCCCCGAACAGTTTCGTATCGTTCGCGACATCAAGGGAGATCCGCTCTCTACGATGCGTGAACTCAACCCCAACCCACCTCCTTTCAAGCCCGAAGGTCGCTACACGGCCGAAAGGGCAGCTATCTCGGATAAGCTACACGACGATGATCTGTTACAACCCGCCGAACACGATCTACTTCACCACTTCATGGCTACGAACAACGACACGTTCGCGTGGTCAGACAACGAACGTGGGAACTTCAAGTCCGAGTATTTCCCACCTATAGACTTTCCTGTGATCCCGCATACGCCCTGGGTCCAGAAGAACATCCCTATCCCTCCTGGTCTGTACAAGGAGGTCTGCTCAATGATTCGTCGCAAGATTGACTCCGGAGTCTACGAACCTTCGAACTCGTCGTACCGTTTGCGATGGTTTTGTGTTGTTAAGAAGGATGGCAAGTCCTTACGGATCGTTCACAGTCTCGAGCCTCTCAACGCAGTCACGATCCAACACTCTGGTGTCCCGCCGACTCCCGAACATCTCGCCAAACAGTTCGGAGGACGAACGTGCGGAGGGATGCTAGACCTCTATGTCGGCTACGACGAACGCTATATCGCCGAAAGTTCAAGAGATCTCACCACGTTCCAGACACCGTACGGAGCCATGCGACTTACTACGCTTCCTATGGGGTGGAAAAATGCAGTACCCATCTTCCACGACGACGTAACCTATATTCTTCAGCCCGAAACTCCCGAACACACTGTACCCTACATCGACGATGTTCCGCTCAAAGGTCCGGCTAGCGACTACGGTGGCGAAGTCATCCCGCAGAACCCTGGCATTCGAAGGTTCGTCTGGGAACACTTCCAGAATCTTAACCGGATTGTCACTCGAATGCGCTACGTGGGTGGAACGTTTTCGGGAGTCAAGAGTGTGCTGATAGCCCGAGAAATCATGGTCATTGGCCACCGTTGTACACCTCAAGGGTGCCTGCCGACGAATCTCGAGTCGCGACCATCCAGAACTGGGGCGCCTGTCAGACCTTGTCCGATGTTCGAGCGTTTCTAGGCACGATCGGAGTGTGCAGGATATTTATCAAGAACTTGCGCACCGGGCCGACACTCTCGTTCGTCTAACAAGGAAGGATATGCCCTTCGAATGGGGCCCCGCACAACAGCAGGCTCAGGACGACTTGAAGCAGGCGTTGCTCGAAAGCCCAGCACTTCGTTCGATCAACTACGACTCGACGGCACCCGTTATTCTGGCCGTCGACACGTCCTTCATTGCAGTCGGATTCCTCCTATGCCAGTGCGACGAGGAGGACACCAAGCGCAGGTACTACAGCCGCTTCGGCTCAATTACGCTCAACGACCGCGAATGTCGATTCTCGCAACCAAAGCTTGAAATCTATGGACTGTTCCGCGCTCTTCGAGTGCTTCGAATGTATGTCATCGGCATTCGGAACCTCATTGTGGAAGTCGACACGCGCTACATCAAGGGAATGCTCGCTAATCCTGACATTGCACCGAGCGCGAGCATTAATCGCTGGATTGTCTCAATTCTCACGTTTCACTTCACTCTCGTGCATGTACCGGGGACCTCACACGGACCACATGGACTGTCCCGAAGAACGACGCAGCCAGGCGACGACCCAATTGACGAAGACGACGCGTTCGAAGACTGGATCGACAACATGTACTCGTTCATGCACATGATACAGCCTTATCCCACCCTCTCCCACCCTTCGAACGTTGCGGTGCTCGTTTTGACCGAGGACGGTCAAGATTTCAGTAAGGGGGAGGATGACGACGACTACGCGATAGTACCACGCTCACACATAATGGGGTCAAACTACTGGTTTGTTACCTGGCCACCCGACGTGAGATTCACCTATAGTTGCCCGGCCACCCGACGTCGGCCGACGGTGTGACTCCGCCGTTGTTGTCCGGGTCGGCCGACGGTCAAAATATCCGGGCGTGCACGGATGGGCCGACCGGTCGAACTGCGATGGTGTTCCCGTCGCGGCCGCCCACGAGAGCTCGCAGGGTGTGTTCTGGGATTGGCATTGTGTGCCGTCATCCCCCGCGGGTCGGCCGACGGTGAGATGTTGGGGGACTCACAGGTCGGCCGACGGTCAAAACTCACCATATACACCCGGACGGCCGAGCGTGCTCCGGATGCATCTGTACCCCATCGGCCGAGTGTTGGACAGGACGTTGGTCCCATGGCGGCCGGCCATTAGGCAAACCATGGCATTCCGGCCGGCCGAGGGACCGCGGATCAACACCATTGGGATTGCTTTCAGGGGAACCACTATTGCCCGGTCGGCCGACACCTCGTTTCAACAGTCCCATTGCGGCCGCAGCGATGTGTTTTCTACAATGCATGCATCTCCACCCGGTCGGCCGACACTGCACTACTGTAATTATGCCTGGTGGGCCGCCATCCGGACGCATTGTTGTGACCCGGCCGGCCGACCCCTTGTGAACCCGCTGATATCCGAGCGGCCGGTCGTGATAATTGATAACAAATGTGCTGTCCATTCAATGTCTCGGCCGGACCCAAGTGGAAGGTATCTCCTTCCGCGATATATGTGTTGGCCGGCTGTCTGTGTGTTCCTTTCCTTCGTGCCCGCTGGTAAATCACATTTTGCCTATCCCACACACCACCAGAGCACACCCTCAGCATTGCGGATGCAGCCCGAATGCGCCCTAATGCCACAGCACGGATGCACCCGGATGCACCCTAATGCAGCACTTCAATCACTGCGTAATCATGATAACGATGCACCCCCCCGGAGAGTCCGGCCCGAGATCCCATAATGAACTGATCACAAGGAGATCTGGCTGATCTTCCGGGAATGTAAGACCATTACTAGACATTTACCAGCCACAGCTTTTGCATGCGACTGTTGTACAAACTATACAGACCCACCGAAGATCTCATTGAACCTTGCCGACCTGATCAACACAGTCTCCTCCCGCCATGCCGCACGAAAATCTCGACATGCGTGTATCCACTTATATGGTTACGTTGTACGATTACAGACTGGCTTGCTCGGCTGGGACTGCCGGACAGAATGTGTCGCCCGCGCCGGACCCCGACTTTAGTCCGGAAATGATCGGCCAGGCACACCAAATGGTCGACATCATTGCTGAAGCCTTTTCTCGTCGATGTGAGCATGGTCCATCAGGGAAAACCGCCCAGACGCTTGGGCCCTCTGAAGAGCAACAGAGAGTGCTTTGAGAGCGCCAAAGTAGCCAAACCGCCTCAACCAATCTCAACACAAGTGCCTCGGTCTCAAGAGGAATTGTTTGACAAAAGCAGCTTTTTATTTTCATTTATTCCTTGAAGTGCGTTTCCAACCGCCATTTGTCAGGGCAGCCCAGCATTGGGTTTCCCACTCAAAAAGCAATAATAAACTGGTTTGCGAGTGATAAAACCAACGTCCAATTCCTACTCATTAAGAGGTTGGGACTGCTAATCAAGAGCTCTCAAGATGTGCATATTGCGCCCATAGCATGGTTATAAATGGATGATGATGCACTTCAGTAGGCAATGCGAGCGAACAGTTCATTGCGGTATTGACGGTGCATACAGTAATACATGATCACAACACGTAGCTATACAGGGTATACCACCAGCTCGTGGATATGAGAGCGATGTTAGTAATGCAGCTGGTGTTTGAGCCCAGTAAAAGCTACAGAGAGGCGGAGAGGACAGCGCAGGCATGGGCACAGAATGACAGTCCGAATACGACGTACATGATGTAGAGAACCTCGACGAAGATGATCGTACACGAAACGGAGCGCAGCGAGACGTACTGCGTTTCAGTTCCACCACCTGACGGACGTAGACAGGACGTAGACACCACCATGGCAAGACCTATTCAGTTTCAGGAATTATGCTCCATGTCAGACCGTCAGTTCACGCACCTGCACACTCCTCTACGCGGTCGACGGGGCCTCTGCATCCTCTTCACGCTCGTCAGGCTGGCCTGAGCCGCTTGCCGAGGCCGCCGCAGGCACGTCACTAGCCTTCGTGCCAGTGTTCTTCGGCGCCCACAGCTTGGAGATGCGCGAGATCGCGGCCGTAGGAATGCCACGGGTGACCGTAGGCTCAGCTGCCTCGTCGTCGTCGTCTACGCTCGTGCTCGAGATCCCTGCAAGCCTCCTGATAGGCACCATGTTGTGTCAGCACAGCGTCAGCAACAGGCTATGTGCTTACCGTATGGTGTTCGCCAACGTCTCATCCATTGACTTGCAGAACCGAGCACAGCCCTCGTCGTACTTCGACGGGTCACTCGGGTCCGCACAGCGCCGCAGGTTGTCGATGCTGACCTTCAGACGATCGTGCCTACAAAGCACAGTTAGGCCGGCGCTATAAACAAATAATGTTCCTTACTCGGTGGCGTACGTCTTCTCGTCGAAGCTGACGGTGACGTTCACCTTGACGGCCTCGTCCAGCGCAACGATGATCTAATGCACAATGACTTGAATAGAGGCTTCAGTACCTAGGGTATCGTACTCACCGCAGAGCAGACCAGAGCTATCATGTTGCTCGACAGGGGCTGCTTGTTGATGTCGAACCGCGCGTGGTTCTCAGGCCGCATGGCCTCCCGATGAGCTCCAGACCACCACTGACGAGCTGCGACTTCAGCCACAGCCTCGTTGTGGAAGGGAGCGTCCAGGTTGGCCACCCACAGCTAATACATATCAGTAAGCCGTACCTAGACATTGGCACGCACACGCACCGAGGGATCCACCATCGGATCTGGCATCTCCAAGTTGCCGTGATGGAACGCGAAGTCCTGCTTCAAGAACTTCACGAGAGCCTCGAGGTGACTCGCCGTCTTCTCGTTGTACGCAGCACTGCTGAGCTTCTTGCCGTCAGAGCCGTGTTGCGGCACCTTGAACGCGAGGAAGTTCTTCTCGACGACGCGCTTTGCCTTCTGCTTGACTTCCTGACGAAGTTGAGATGACACCTTCGCCACCTGACAATTTGCTCGATGCTCATGTCACCGCTGAGACATCATGAAGTGACGACTCACATAGTGGATCATCCTCCCGCGAGTCACTGTAGTATCCGCCCACGCCCTGTTGTACGCGGTCAAGAACTTTTCGGTCTTGTACCTCTCGTGCTTCTCCATGAGCATCTTCATGATCTCCACGGGCTTCTCGGTCTTCTCCATACGACCGTCCTTCATGACTCGAGGCCACGCGTTCTCCAAGCTGAGGTACACGCGGAACTCCTGCTGGGCGTGGTGCAGGAAGCTCTTCAACGGCTCCTGCGTCATCGTCTCGAGCACGTTGTTGTCGACGTCGATGACCTTCTTAGGCCGGCCGACCTTGCGCTTGCCCTTGCTCTGGGCTTTCTCTTTCTTCTTCTGCTGAGGCTTGTCCTTGACCTTGACGACGATCTAGGCCAAACGTCAGTCAAACGCCGCCTTCCAAGCCACAGTCTCACCTCGTCATCCATGTCCACGTCGCCATCAAGCTCGTCAACGTCCTCCTCTCGGTCGTGACTCGACACCTTGTACTCGCTGCCATCGTCGTCAGAGTCGTCCGGGACGTGGATGGGGGACATCGACTCCATCTTGACGCGACGAGTACGCCTTGCTGCACCCTTTCCTGCTCTGGATGGCGAACCTGCTGTCACAGATATCAGTCATCAGCGTGAGTTGTAAGACACACCAGTGGCTCACCGCCCTGTCCAGAACCTTCCTCGTCCTCGTCCTCGTCCTCGTCCTCGTCCTCGTCATCGTCCTCATTCTCCTCGTCACTGTCCTCCAGACGCAGGAAAGTCTTCTTCTCCGGAGGCTTCGCAACGCCCTGCGTCTGCTTGGCTGATTTTGTACCTGAGGAATTAGTAAAATACGCGACTCTTTGAGCGACTTACCAAGGGATGCAGCCAGGTCCTCCTCCTGCCTGGGCGCCTTCGAGCGCGACACCGGGGGCGAGGACTGGATGACCACCTCCGGTATGACAACACGCTTGCGTCCAGGCGACACCTCTGCGAGGTATGCGTCAAAACAGGACCGTATGCTCCGAAGAACATGACGCTCACCAGACGTCTGACCTCCTCTTGCGCTCGTCGACGCGGCGTCGGCTGCCGATGCGTCCTGACCAGCTGGCTTACTTGCCAGCTGGGTCTTCGCCTTCTTCTTCTCGGGCTGCTCCACGCTCGCCTCGTCATCGCTCGCCTCCTTCTCGGGGGTCTCAGTCGCCTTCCTCTTGCGTGGGCGAGGCTTGGGCCTAGGCGGCGATGGATCTAACGCACAATGAGCTCGCCACTCACTAGTTGTGCGTTTACTCACCGTTCGCTTTCTTCTTGCCCTTGCTCGCCGATGTGACCAGCTCTCCTTCGTCATCCTCCGACTCCTTCTCTGTATCCGACGCCTTTTCCTTGGCGACTAAGGCGTCGTTGTCGTCCTTGATCTCTGTGGCACAATGCGCTAGTAGTATGCTGATACACAGTGTGAATCACGATACTACGTACT
>NW_025955776.1:7500-9199 GCF_022376445.1 Fomitopsis serialis
GTCAAAACAAGGCCAAACAGACAGGCTTTCCTACTATAGGGTGGGAAGGAGCATAGAGGGGGTGGGTAGTGGGTATATTGGCTTATGGGATCAATGAACCTACCCTTTCTATGCTCTGGCATTTGCTATGACCGACCTCCCGGGATTCATAGCACCACTAGATGGGTTTGTAGGCTGCTAACCAACGGTTGTAATGAATGGTTAGTAGCCTTCAAGCCCACGACGCGGCAGGTCTAACAGCCCCGGACCTGCTGCAAATCGGGAGGCGAGGGTCTATCCCACAAGGGATAGGCTGCCTCGGGAGGTATTGCCTCCTGGGATAGCCTATCCTTCAAGGGATGGATTCCGGTGCGAGGGGGTTGCAAGTAAAGTAGACGTATGTATTTAGTTGGTGCGTGTTCTGTGTGTAAGTACAGTCATTAAATAATACTAGTAGTAGTGTTTGATTATATTTTTTCAAACTGTTGCTTGTGTCGGACTTCAGGGCAGGTCAGAACTGCCTTGCTTTGATGCGCGGTAAGTCAAGTTTAGGGCAGGCTTCACATAGTATGCCCGGTGCGCAAGAAACCCTTGTATTGACATTAGAACAGTCACTAATCATAAGTCCCGGTTAGTAACTGTATACAGGACGGTTACTTATCAATCAACCGTTCGTTACCAGATGGTAAGTAAGGACATACTGACATTTATATTGAGTTCTGCACAAAACGGGGTGTACTCGGTGAAGGGTTACAAATCTTTGTAATGACATTAGAACATTTACTTATCAATCGAACCCTGGCTACAAGATGAGATACATATGTCACTTTTGGTCAGTAACCACATACAAACCTTTGTATTGACATTAGTACATTTACTTAGAAACATATCATTTCCCGTCAATTGAGCAACAATTGCTAACATCGCCACAACAAACATTAGTAACACTTTGTGATCATTGCTACAGACCATTAGAACACCGGTCATGGTCGGTTTTGAATTGATCAGGTGTCCAATAGAAGCCTGGTATATGCACCATTTGAGTTTGGACCACCATATCAGCCTCTGGTCAGCCACCCCCAAGTCAGCCATGGTCAGCCTCATTGAGGCAGCCACCCATTTATACAGGCCTCCCACCATGTGATGACCACCCCAAACAACTCTATTTGGCACCGGAGACATGTATTTTCCACACCCGGTAAGCCGGTATACAATGCCACACTAGGCCCATACATAAGCACTAACAGAACACTACTAATGGACACTAGAGTCGCACTTCAGTTGCCCGAAGCAAGCCCGAAGCACCATTAGTATTTTTACTAATGGTTTGTAACGGCCGACCCACCCCCCCGCCGAGCAAGAACGGCTGACCTGGAAGTGCTCAAATTGGGACCAATGTATCTTCAGGCATATCCAAGGCTGCCCAGGGTTTGACCCCGCCAATTGGCCGACCTCGGGAAATCGGCGAAATGCTATTGTAAGGGGGCCCCAGCCAAAAACGCGATATAGTGGACATGTAAACTCACGCCTCACGCGCGGCGCGTCTAAACATGACCAAACAGACCGGCTTTCCTACCTCATGAGGGAAAGCCGGGAAAGCGAGTACTGCGGGTGAAAGCCTGCTGGGAAATGCTGACTATGGCGAGTACTTCGGAGTGCATGAACGCGGTGCTGAAAAAAAAAGGCTCTGAAGAATTCCCCAAAGATTGATGCCGACCGG
>NW_025955777.1:0-8975 GCF_022376445.1 Fomitopsis serialis
GGCTACACCTAGTACTATTGACGGCCACAAGCAAGAAGCTTACACAGATCCTACTACTCCAGCGTACGTGGAGTACAAGAGGAACCGTCGATTACCACTTCCAAGTTACTCGGCATTGTTGCCGCATTCCTCAGCGAGCCAATCTGCCTGGAGATAGATCGCCTGCTGTGTCGCCCCGAGTTCTCCACTCTGAAAACACTGCGGATCGGCCTGTTGTGTGCCCGTAACGGGGTCGTGCTGGACGCCCAGCATTGGGACGCCTTGTTATCCTCTCGATTCCACAGTTGAGGGCACGCGGAATTCTATGGTGCGTGTGTGATTGCAAAGCTGAACTACCGAAGATGACGTTCCTCATACTATATCGGGTCACGATCTCGGCCACCTTAGCATTTGACAAGCCCTCCTCACTCTGTATGGGCCATAATGACCTGTATTATTCTGAGGAGGTATGTTAAAAGACCTCAGGAAATGAGAAAAATATGAGAAAAAATATACAATCATTGAGTCGAGCTCAGTAGCTAAAATTCTGGTCGAGAGTAGGGTGAGCCACACTGCTTACCAGAAATAGGTATCATCGCAAAGGGTGATTTCCCTGCACACAGATCTCAGTGTATTGGCTTCAAATTTTGTACAGGCATTACAAGGATGCATTGAGACATGCAACAATTTATTTCATAGCTATAGAAGGGGTGGTTGCTGAATGAGACTCGAGTGACCGACTACCTAGGCTGTCCGAGATCGTGACCCGATATAGTACTATTTGGCAGCACGCTTGTGACAGTGCATATGCATAGCAGATCTTAGCACACGAATGTCTCAGTTTCGACGCCCAGTATTGCTCGTATACAAATAAAAAGGTTGCGCAGTTGGTCAGTATGTATGTCACATATCTGAGTAAGTACTGTAGAAGTAACGTATGAAGTCCGTGGAGTGGGTATGTTTCTACCTCGGTAATTTACCAATAAATGAACAAGAATTCGCTCTCGAAGTGCCGTCTGCCCTTTCATTATTCACTGCTCTGAGCTCGTGCTTAATTGCTCCAACTTGGCACTCCACTCTACGACCTTCGGGTGTGCCTTTACCTGAGCATGCCATGAGCCTGAAACTCGCTGAAGCCGAGTATGATCCCATGTGCGCACCTTCCTAGCGTCAAACCCGACTACTTGTAGGCCGTCGAGGGTAGCTGCGCGGGAGAGCGCGACGTAGCTCTGACCTGCGCGAATTCAGCCTTAGACCCTACATGGGCCACGCCTACGCACCTTTCTCAAAAACCCGAGCAAGGTCAATCTTGACGCGTTCAATGGTCTGTCCTTGGCTCTTATGTATGGACATAGCCCATGCCAGGACGAGAGGGACCTGTACATCCTCAGCACCTGACAAGTATCTAAAGTATCTAATCTGTCCATGGCAAAACCTACCTGCACACGCCGCGCAAGCAGCTTCCCCTCGTTATCTTCCACCCGAAACTCCTCGCGGCCCAACAGGACGATCTCCGTGCCATGCGCCGTTCTGAATTCCACAAGGGGAATAGCTCCTCGTCCTTCGCTACACTCTTCGATTTCACGTCTTTCTTCTCCTCGTCTACGTTCTCCTTCCCCGGTGCACCCAGCGCCGTCGGTGTCCGCCCGTCCGCGCCTACCTGTACGTTCCGCACGAGGCCGCCTCCGTTCTTGCTGCTCGACTCCTGCGACGTCGATTTCGGCTTGGCGCCTTGGCTCTCGGGCGCGCTCGCGGAGGCGTTGCACACGCTGACGCCGAAGAAGCCAAGCACGCGCCCGACGCAGCCATTCACCAGTCGCTCGTCCACGTTCTTGACGAGCATGACCTGCGCGTCTGGCTTGAGCACCAGCCGGGCGGGTGCGACCATCTGCTCCAGGATCCTCGAGTTGCTCCCCGAGTCGCGCGCGGCGTACTCCCGCGTCGACCCGGGCAGCTTCGCCAGTCTGCCGTTGTTCGAGGTCTCGACTTGCGACCGGAGCGGGTACAGCTCTGTCGGCAGGAGCCCGCTGGGCAGCGGCGTGAGTGGCCGGGAGAGCGAGGAGAACGTGCGTTGCGCCGAGTGGGAGATTGTTCCTCTTCGGAGTTCGTTCAGTAGCTCGACGAAATCTAAAGACAACTCATCAGCTATCGCAGGGGTGACAGACAGAATGCGACGGACTGCTCTCTTTCTGCCGGTACACTTGAGTCAGGGTGACAATGTGATCGACGCAGCGTTGCCAAGCCTCGCACTCAAAAGCGAAGAAGGGTTCCTTGTTTGACTTTGTGACTGGCGGTAGCTGGAAGAAGTCGCCAGTGATGACGAGCTATTATGGGATGAAGCTTCAGGAAGGCAGATACCAGTGTATGCTTTGACGAACCTGAATACCCCGAATGGTTTGTCTGTCTTCCTCCGCAGCCTGTCAGCAAGGGAAGTGAGCAGCTCGAATAGCTCTCCATCCACCATAGAGACTACAGACAATGGGTGAGACGAAAACAGAACCGGCACGGGCGCGCACTCACTTTCATCGACGACGAGCACCTTGGTCGTCTTCCAGCGCTGAAAAGCTGGTTTGCAGGTCTTGATACAGCTAATTTGCCTCTCGATGTTAGTCATGCCAGGCGTAACAGCGCCCCACGAGTGGATTGTCATCCCTGTATGCGTAGGACCGGTCAGTGCCAATGCACGCCGCCACTCACACAACTTTCACGGATGGGCACGTACCTCCGATGTTCGAAGCAGCCATACCCGTGCTCGCAGTGACGGAGACGACCTCCGGCTTCTTCGCGTGCTTTCTGCGCAGAGCGGATATGATGGCCCTCAGGAGCAAACTCTTCCCAGTGCCTGACGTGTCCGACGTGAGGGTCAATGTGTAGAGTTACAATAAAGTGCTTACCAGCTGCACCAGTGAAGAAGACGTTCTTTCCCTCGTCTACGACCATCCGGAGAACCTTCCTCTGTTCGTCATTCAGCGCCACAGAGTCTCGGGCACCAGCATCTGGGTCGCCCTTCGAGCTGCTCGACACGGGAAGCTATCAAGCATTACTCATGCATTAATGAATCCATCCGAGGTAAAATGGGGAGGGGGGGACTAACCTGCGGGGAGAAGAAACTGTCGAGCGTCGTGCGTGGCCGTTTAACATCCTTCGTCGACGCATCATTGGGTATGTCCCCTGTTGACTTCCGTTTTCTTGCAGTGGTCGTTGATGCAGACGAGGCCGTGGATTTTCGAGCCATCCCGTCGCTATCCTCACTCGTGGCGGTCGGATGGCAAAGTTGTGGCAAAGACAACTTGGATAGGCGGACGGCGCGTCGTGCGACCCGGCCGACGCGTCAGTCACGTGGTGATATGTGTGGCCCCTGTCACTTCCAGAAATGGAAAGTACTCAACGTATGCCAGTGCTTGCATCGCTCAGGCTGCAGACTCCCGGGCCGATCTGCAGCTGCAGCCAGGCGGTCTCAATTCAACTGCATGGGATAAATTGCCAATACGAGGCGATACCATCTATTGAATATCACAGTACTTACATGTCCGACTCTCTTCTAAATCAGCCCGAAATATGAGGGAAGCTTCGACCAGTCTCCGAATGATGTTGTGTATCCTCGTAATCATCAACTTTGTAGAGCGGTCACTACAGACGCCAGACCTGGTAAATGGGTGGAGGTAGATGTTAGGCTCGTTACAAGCAAGCCCCACGTCACAACAGGCTGTAGCGCCGATGCGAACATCTGTCCGTTTCCGAGCACACTCTGCCAAGTCCGCCCTGAGTCGTCTCATACTACCCGGCCAGTACCGATCGACATGACCACCCAGAAGCTGAAGCCATCGTTAGTTCGAGCCACGGGCGAACCGCGCGATGTCAGCTCGCGGGAGTGTCTCGAGTGCATGATCACACTCGTCAACCCTGACTTCGGCGCACGTTAGCGCATGGAACAGAGGGGTCAGGACATCTACGTCGCTGTACCCATCTTCCATGAGCAGTGTGATGAGACGGGCAGGGTGGATGAACGGCGGGACAGCGGTAGGGTTTCCCATAATATTTACCACTGGATCATCCCCGCCAGGAAGCCCGCGAATTCTGGGCACTCGACTGAGACCGTTCCTCCAGCATGACCCTTGCATCATATGCATCCAGATCGGAAGGCCACCTCTCTTTGATCAGAGTGCAAGCCTCAGCGAGGGTGTGCTCGATGCAAAATCGTGTGGCCATGCGAAAAGTGCTGGGTAGCAATGGGAGTTCGTCAGCCGCTAATCTCAGGCGATCCACGCGACTGCACGATAGTAGCACCATTCACGTCAGTTCAAAACTGCCCACAATTGGAGGTAGCACTCACCGGTCGTTGTAAACAATCTTTAACAACGTTTGTACATCCTCCCTTGCATCGTCTAGCGCGATGCAGGGATATCCGTGCAAGACGGCTGGTTTGCGGTTCTCCTGCACCCTTAGCTCGAGCATCTCGCGGAGGACGAGGGAGTGTTTGGCCAACATTGAGCGATGCGCACAAAACAACATGTGTTCGCAGCTGAGAGTGACGCTGCCGTCGTCATAGATCTAGAGCGAGGGGTGCTGACCACTAGGTTATCATCGTTATTCCCGGACTAGTTATTATCTTCCGAATTGTCCGGTCGTGGACGTTTGCAACTTAGCTGGGCTGTGCCCATGCGGGGTTAAGAGAGGGAAGAATGCGGGGAAGGATGTACTCCCGGTTGTTGGCCATTGGGCATGTCGGATGCTCGATGAATTAGCTCCGTTCCAAAGAGACGGTGGGCTATGAGGGAGAGACGCGATGTATCCGGTAGCTTCTGCTTGATACGTCGCACACGTAGTTTGTGCGGCCTGAGGGAGTATCGCGGGCAAAGGAGGGCAAAGGAGTCTTCAAGTAAGCGGCCTGAGAGACACAAGGGAGAGCAACTCGCGTATGTAGGAGTGACGGTCGCAAAGCATTCGACGCGTCGGTCACAGTCATGTGATCAGTGACACGACGCCCGTCGGTTGTCACGGCGGCGAAACTCATAATGTATACACTATCAAGTGTCGACGACTGAAGCTCTGAATATTGACCTCTCTCCTCATTACCATCGCATCAAGCCTCAAGCTTCAGGCCCAGGGTACGGTGCCTCATTTTTTTGGTGGTCGTCAATATTGGCAAGCAGCGTCACGGCGTCGTGCCACTGGTAGCGAGGCTCAGGCTGTCCGCCGGCGGCGTCGATATACTGTATCGCATACACCTGAGGCGCTTCGCTGGACGTCACTCACGGGAGCTCACGCGCTGACGGATTGCGTGCGGTATGGTTCTTTCATGGGCATACTCCTCTGCAGCAGAAACCGCGGCCTTCTGATTTGTGATAGATACCTTGAGACCTTCCTCAACTTACTCTTCTTCTGAGGTCACCGCGCGCACGTTCGCACACAACCGCCATAGCCCGTTTGACGACTGTCAAACGTTGACGTTCGGAACCCGGATCTTACACACGCTGGTGATCCCCGCTGGCGACTGAGACATCCGAAGGTCCTCGCTGATCACAAGGCGCATACAGTCATTCTGTCACGGCACAACGTACGTATGGCAGTACTTCTGATGATCCAGCCGCATGACTCGGCACTTACACATGATTGTCTACCTCAGGCTGCGCATCGTGAGCGTTCCCTGGTTCCTAAAGACCGCGGCGAAGCTAGGGCTCGCAACCCGGATGCATTGAGACGAGGTCTCGTTCGGGCATCCCTGTAACTCGGTTGAACCTCTCTAAGCTGTCACAATATGCATTCAACAGTACTCTCCTTGCTCATTGTCACTCTTTCACTCTTTGTCACACTGTCGTTGGGTGACATCCTCCTGCGCGACGGTGCGGGCTCAACCACGCTCTCCGACAACTCGCCCGAGGCATGGCCAGCACGTACGTACCACAGTTTATGCGTCCCGCGAAAGTAAAATCTTATCCGCACTGCCAGCCAACGCGACTGGTGGGAACGCATGGAAAGACGCGTTCTCGCGCGCCCAAGCCCTCGTCGCCCAAATGACGCTCGAGGAGAAGGTCAATCTCATCACAGGCCACGATGGTCGTTGTGTCGGTAACACGGGCGCGGTCGAACGACTTGGCGTCCCTGCACTCTGTCTCGAGGACGGGCCCGCCGGGGTGCGCCCCGTTCTGGGCGTGTCCCAATTCCCCGCGGGGCAGGCTGTTGCCGCGACCTGGGACAGGGATCTGATATATCAACGCGGCCATGCCATGGGACAGGAATTCTTCGATCAGTGAGCATGTTCCATCGGGGTAGCCATCCGAATGTTGAGTGCTCACATTGTTTCGAAGGGGTGTTAATATTGCGCTGTCTCCCGTCACGGGTGGACCTCTCGGACGCGGTCCGCGTGGTGGCCGGTGAGTCGTATCCTTCTCACAAATTGAACTCCGTTGGCCCATATGCCGCCTACGTAGTAACTTTGAGGGGTTCTTCGATGACGCATATGCCACTGGAGAAGCTGCCTACGCCACCGTCAAAGGCATGCAAGACGCTGGTGTACTTACCACAGCGAAGCACTACGTCGGCTATGAGCAAGAGACTTTCCGGTTAGTAGATGAGCTTCATCGCCTCCCTGAGCCGTCTTGAAATTTGTTGCTCAGAAATCCTTACTCGGTGTTGGATGTGATTGATCCTATTAACATCCAAGCTCCCATCTCATCGAACATCGACAATAAGGCCCTACATGAGGTACAAGTTGCGAATTGCTTTCTCCGCATGTCTGAACTCATATCCCGCATAGCTGTACTTGTGGGGGTTCGCTGAAGCAGTCCGCGCCGGTACGGGCTACGTTATGTGGTAGGTGCTGGATTGGCTTCTGCCTGCGCCACATTGTTTGAGGACGGTTTGAACTTCGCATAGCTCGTACAACGAAGTCAACGAGACACATGCATGTGCCAATGCCTACACCCAGAACAACATCCTGAAGGGCGAGGTACGTGGGACTACACGCCATAACCCGTACTAGGTTGACCTCGCCCGCATATAGCTTAACTTCCAGGGCGGTATAATGTCAGATTGGGTATGTCTATCGCGCGATCAATCCTCTTAGTGTCCGCGCCGACAGTGGTCTTTATTCAGGGAGGGGTCTGGAGTGATACAGAGTTCATTAACGGTGGACTCGATATCGCCATGCCTGGCGTCGCATTCCTCGGAATCTTTGGTCTGTGGTGGGGGGATGGTCTTATTCCGTACGTCGAATCCGGCGTTGTTTCCGAGTCTCGAGTGGACGATGCAGTACGTCCAAACACTCCCTTTCAAGCTCTCTGGCACCATCCATGATTAATTGACAACCTACTTAGGCCATTCGCCTCCTAACTCCTTGGATCTTTTCTGGGCAGGCAGACAATCCACCTCCAGCTGTCACCTTCAATGTCGATCCTGTCTACATCACGGACGACGTGTACTGGCGCGACGTCAGGAAAGTTGAAACAATGGCGCTCATCAGGCAGATCGGCGAGGACTCCGCGACACTACTCAAGAACGTGGACGGCGCGTTGCCCCTGCGCGCGCCGAAGGTGCTAGCGATTATCGGGACGGACGCAGGTGCGAATGAGCTGGGGGCGCTGGACGGCGGGGGCGACAACGAGTACCCCACCTGGAATATCAACGGCACGCTCACCCTGGGTGGAGGCTCGGGTTGGGCGATCCCACCGACCATCGTTACGCCTTACGAGGCGATCAACTATCGTGCCCGCCGGATGAACTCGCAGGTCTACGCGGTGTTCAACGATACGGCGTACGACGTGATCGCGTATACCGTGGCGGAATCCATGGCGGATGTTGCGATTGTGTTCGTGAGTGCGTACACGATGGAGGGCGTGGACCGTGCTACTCTCTATCTGTAGGTCTTCGCAGACGATACCATGTCTTCCAGCTGACTGATTGCGACAGTGACCACGATGAGGAATTACTGATCGAAACCGTCGCGGCAGTTTGCAACAACACCATCGTGGTCATACAGTACGAGTTTCCGGTATTCTTGACTGGCGTACTGAGATGCTGACTGAGCCCAGCGCCGGCGGCCCCGTTCTCGTGGAGGCATGGATCGACAATCCCCACGTGACCGCTGTCGTCGCCGCCCACTTCCCTGGTCAAGAATCCGGCGACGCCATCGCTAATGTACTGTTCGGCGACGTCTCTCCAAGTGGAAAGTTGCCCTACACGATCGGCCGCTCTCTCGACGACTATCCCCCGAACACAATCTCGGATGATCCGGTCCTCAATCCACAAGCCAACTTCACCGAGTCGACGCTGATCGACTACCGCTGGTTCAGTGCGCACAACATCACGCCGCGCTTCGAATTCGGCTACGGCCTGTCGTACTCCACGTTGCTTACAACAATATCTCCGTTCGGAGCGTGTACGAGGCGGACAACAGCACGATCCAGAAGACGAATGAGCCGTTCGAGGACAGCGACGGGAGCAACAGTCTGTACGATATCATTGCGGAGGTGACGGCGCAGGTGACGAACACAGGGAACGTCACTGCGTCCGAAGCCGCTCAGCTGGTACGTTCTCGTTGTGTCTCGCACCATGGTAGCTACTAATCCTCCGAGCGTTCTCCTTGCAGTATGCTACATTCCCAGACAGCCCTGGATCTGGCTGCGGGGCTTCGACAAGCTGAAGGCCCTCTCGCCTGGTGAGACACGCACAGCGACATTTGCGCTGCGGCGCAAGGACCTTTCGCTGTGGAGCACAGAGCGCCAGCTCTGGTATATCACCGAGGGGGAAATTCAACTGCAAGTTGGCGCAAGCTCGGCGAAGCTGTATATGGTGTGTTCGTCTCGCATCTCGTTACGCCAATCCTCGCTGAATGCTTCTGTCTATGAAGACGAGCTCATGGTCAAGTTGAGATAACACCGCTCGTCTGTTACCACTTCGAAAATTCATGTGTTTGTTAGGTCGGACTATGCACTAATAGTGCAGAAGTAGTGCAGTATGGGAGGACTGATGATGTTTCATTTGGACACTCAGCAGCT
>NW_025955778.1:0-8908 GCF_022376445.1 Fomitopsis serialis
GTGGTGGTCTTCCTGCTTCGATTTGGCCTCCCCTCAGCTCCAGACCTCGTGTCTCCTTGCATCCACCCTTAGTCTCAGGTGCTCCTCATCTGATGCCTCTCGCGGACCGGGTTCGCTCAGTCCGCAACCGTCCACCTCCTCCGGCACCGCAATCCTAGCCGCTTGCTGTCAGACTCACTGGACTCATCGCTGGACTACCGTTTCTCGCCATCGCGTCCCCCTTGGGCCTCGTTCAGCTGGCTCTCGACGCACGCGTCCGTCATGATCTGAGACCTGCTCCTCCCCTTCTCGCTGGCTAGCGTTCGACTGGCTGTTCCCTCGCGGACCTCGCCTCATCGCTCGCAACGATGATTCGGGTTGGACTTGAGGTCCCATGGCGTATGCCGCCGTCCTACACCCAGTGCGCTCGCTAGACGGCTCGGAGTCTCCTTGACTCGTCTTGAAATGCCTGGCTCGCCACGCCTGATACAAGGCGACTGAACACTTCCCTCCGCATCAACCCAGGCCCCGACTGTACACGGCCTGCGATCCCCTGCTTTGCTTGATCAATCCGCTGCTCCTTCGCGACCCGGGTTCGTGCAGCCTTCGTTCGCCTGTCCTCTAGTATCAAGCCCTCGTTCCACTTGCTTCGCCACCGCGTTGTCCCCTCCTCTCCTCGTTGCCTCGGAGCTGTACAGGTCGCGGCGTGTGACAACCACCTCCTATCGCTCGACTACCTCCCGTCGCTTCCTGCAGCGCCTGTCGCTCGATAGTACCACCTGCGAACAGGCTGGATAGACCGGGTATCCCGTTTGACCTCGAGAAAAGTGAGCCAGCGCGTACCCCGCCACGACTTGAGAGACTAGTCGCCCGGTAGTGAACTGCGCAGGCCCCGGTCCATACACTGCGACGGTTCGTCGCCTTGGATCTTCTCCGACCTAGCTCCGCCTCTTCCGACAGGCCCTCGTCCACGTCACGGACCTCGGCATGCTCGCTCTCGACGGTATTACACCTCGTGTCCTGTAGCCCATCGACCCACATCGAACCGTTCGCCGTACGGGTCATACTGGCGCGTCCGCTCTCGTCCCTGATCCGCGTTGACCATCTGGGCGTGCGCGTCTGGTCTGCGTCCTGTCGCTCGACATCCTGGCAATCTACTTCTCCCGCCCCTTGTCTTATGGACTCCACATACCCTTCGGTCTCGCCTCGTTCCTCCGGCAGGGGTCAACCTCGAGCCTCGTGCTCGGCATGGTTCGACTGTCCGTCTTCTCGCTTCCGTCCTCTGTCCCCAACGTCCTCTGTTCCCTCCGTGCTGGGTACCCTGTTCATCTAGCCCCGAATCCGCCCATTCCGCACCCGCACGGTCTCGATACTGAGGTTCGCTGGCCGTTCCTTCCGCGCTGTGGCCTCCACTAGCTGCTGATCGTCTTGCCCATCGCCAGGCGGCCTCGATTATCGTCGCCATGCGCCTGAACATCCGTGTTCCCTCCGCCCGCTCCTCCCGTAGCTCCTGTTGCTCGTCCTGATCTGCAGTCCATTGTCCCGACGCCTCTCGGTTCTGTTCGTCCTCTCTTCGTTCCCTCCGGTGCACGGCACCCAGGACGCTTCCGCTTGCCGGCCTCGCAACTACTCGACTCTCCGTCTCGTCTCTCCCGCCCTCTATGCTCTGCTCCGTCCGGTTCCCTCCGCGCTGGATACCACGTTCACCCAGAACCGTCCATTCCGTGTCCGCACGCTCTCGGTACCTAGTTTCGCCAGCCGTTCCCTCTGCGCCGTGGGTTTCGCTGGTAGTCGCTGATTGTTTCGCCCATCGCCAGGCAGCCTTGATTATCGACATGCATCTGTACGTCCGCGTTCCTTCCGCGCAGTCCTCTCGTATCTCCTGTTGCCCGTCCTGACATGCGATCCATTGTCCCGACGCGTCTCGGTACTCCTTCCCCGTGACTGCTGGACTCTCGGTGCTCTCCAGTCCATCCTTGCGTCTTGTTTGACCAGACGCAATCAGCCCGCTTCCCGTGGCTTGAGAACAGGTATGCCGTGACTCTCGCGCGTCCGCAGTGGTTCCGATTGTTCTCCTGTCGTAGTTAGCGTTGAATTCGATGGACCCGACCTCTACCGCCCGGACAGTGCCTTCTCCACGATGAGTCCCCGTGCGTACGTACTCACTGCAGCCCGAGCTTCTCGTGAACACTCTGTCCCAGAGGTTTATTGACGTAGTACCAGTTGCACTCGAGCTCTCATAGGACTCGTGCTGTCGACCGTAATTCCGGCTTGCCTCCGCCGCCAGTCCCTCCGCCCGAGCCTCTGCTCGCCTGAGTCTTCCTTGCAGCGTTCCGCTCGCCATCGCCGAGCCCGCCGACTGGCCTCTGGTCGTGTCCTTATCGTCCTCCGGACCTGCTGGATCTTCGTGCTTGTACAGATACTCCAGTAACTCACTGGTGCTAAGAATTGCCCGTCCCTCCGTCCTCTCGAGCTCGAGCCGCCCCGGCTCATCGATGCAACGCCTCGCGAAGGTTCTCGCGCTCTGCCCAACAGGGTATCGCTCTTCTAATTCGCGTCGAGCCAGGTCGGATGGGTCTTGAAACCCGAGCTCGTACGGCTTGCCCGTCGTTCCTTCCGAGTCCGTTCTCGCTGGACGATTGTCGTAGCCAGATGCCAGTCGTCTCGCACCTCGCGAGCTGGCGCCACATGCAGGCAAGCCGCTGAGACGCCTCGCGGAAACCATACGCCTCCAGTCTGTGCCTTGAGTGTTTGTTTCAGCTAAGGGTAACACCGTCCGCTTCGCACGCGCGGGCTCGTGTGTCTCGCACGCTGCTCCCTCCGAGTCCGATCTTGCAGTGAGGTGGTCCTCAACCGTCGCTCCTTCTGCGCCTCGCCAAACAGAACAATACGCGGGCAAACTGCTAGTATTGAGGAGATGCGGGGAGTGCGAGAATACACGCGCCAAATCTTCGACTCGAGCGACCAGCGAGACGCCGGTAGGCTGTGCAGACCGTGGTTCGGGCGCTTGAGCGATCGTCTCTCGCCTGAGTCTTCTCTCCACTGACTCTGCCTGCAACGGCTTGTGATCCTCGCGCGAGCTCTCGTCGCACTCTCTCTCATCCATCGCGAACAGGATGCCTTGTCGAACACTCGCCAGGTCAGCACACTCCCAGCCGCCGTCGCGTCCATCACCGCTCCGCTGCGTGCCCAAAAGCGCCAGGTCGTCAACAACTCCGAGCTCGAACGCCTTCATCGCGTGCTCCCGCACACGCAGGCCAGATCTCGCCGAGGGAAGTGAACGTCCCGGGTACGCGTAGTCGGTGGAGGAAATCCCATAGGTGAGCGTCGTCAGATCTGTCGCTCGAGATACAACCTGTCTGAACTCCTGCGCTTCCTCCGCCTGTCGCTCCTGCTGTTCACACGCATCAAGCCCTTCCGCCGTCGCGCCATGCCGCCTTAGGGTATCTTGCCGAATGTCTGATGCGTGCGTCGCCTCCGTCTGCCCGCGTGGTGCACCTCGTGGAGCTGATATGAAGCCTTCGGCTTGCAAGGAGAGTGAATGGTTTGTCGTATGGGGTCCCCCGGTACGCCTATCCTCTAGCACTATCGTGGCGACTCGCCTGAACACCCGCGGCGCCTGCGCAGCTAGCTGATGTAGCCAGTTGTCTCCGAACTTGCAGACTCGTCTTGCCGCGGCCAAGAACTCTCCGACCTCCTTCTGTTCCCTGTTGCACGCGCTAATGGCTGCGCTTGAACCCTCACCGCCCGCCATCCTCTTCTCATCACGGCCTAGCTCGCCGTCGAAAACCCGGCCTTGCGCAATACCCGTCGCCACTAGATCCTTATGTGCGCGTCCTGTCCGCCGGAAGCCTTGCGCATGCGACCCTGGCTCGTCTCGTCCGCTCGACGCCCCGTCTGTGCCGCGTCCAGGTATCTCCGTGTTCCCGTGGTTTTCTCGTCCGGTGTCGCTTATACTCGAGCCCTCGTAGGTCCACGCTTTGTCGACTACGCGCGGCACATCCGTTCCTCCTCGACCTTTTCGAGTCGAAGCAAGTACATCGCCGAACGGGGTCGCCTGCCGGCTACTGACCACCGTAGGGGACATGTCGCTCGTCGTACCCATTTCGCTGGTGAGTCTAATCTCTGTCAAAGTGCATCGTGTTCGTCCTGACCGTCGTGCTTCCTCTATAGTCACCGCGTGAACTCCTCGGATCCCCTGTTCCGTTGCAACAATATGCTCCTGTACGTCCGCGTCCTGCGCCCTAGGCACTCCCATCCATTCACTCTGCTCCCTCGCGTACATAGTCTCGTGCTTGATGTCGATATTGCTCTCCGCCCCCGTTGCATGACTTCCCTGCTCGCGTGCTTGGAAGCTTCCTATTCCCAGGATTCGCAGGTCGAGCCTCCCCGCGTGCGTGTACATCTTGCCGTCTCGAGCAGCACGAGGCCGGCGCTCGATTGACTGGCTCCGCCGAACAAGGTCGCTCGCTCATCTCTCGTCGTGACACGGTCGGAGAAGCTTGATAGATGCGAGGACAGTCGCGGAGGCAGAGTCGCCTGCTCGTCCTGCCCTCCATTCATCGCTTCGGATTGTCGACATTTGGATCCACTGGCTGGGTGCGTTACTGCTCGCTCCGGACTCCGAGTCGCGGGACTGATGTTTGCTCCCGAAGGTCCAACGCCGTTTGACTGCGTCTCGACCCATTCCGCTCTACCTCCCCGCGCTCGTCGACTCGCCCGGATGACCTAGCTGTCAGGCGCCGCGTCTCAAGGAAGGACTCGTCGACCGCATGGCACGAGCCGTCACCCGATGTGGTTGCCGATGCCCGTAGTGTACCGCTCGTATTGACTCCCCGAATACATGACCTAGTCACCGTAGTGCCTCCGGGTCTAATCGCTCGCTCGTAAGTGCTCGGGCTGTCGCCCGATCCCTCTCGTCCGGTAAGCGTGTCTATGTGAACGATAGCCTGAGATTGCCCGGCTACGTCTGTGCGCGTCCTCGCCATTTCCGCGGCAACTCCTCCATGGGCCCCTCGGTGAGAACCTGAGCGCGCAGAAGCCTGCTGTGCGTCCGCTGTCCTCGATCGACTGTAAGCTGCCGCCTCGACAACATGGGGGTGTTCTGCTGTTTGCATGAATACACCGTCGTATTGAGCAGTCCGAGTCGCTGCCTCCATGACAGGCCTGACGTGTACATTCGATGTCTCGCTTCGAGCCGCAGCTAAGTCTGCATGGCGCATCGGCAATACCAGTTCTGTGGGCAATGGAGTGAAAAGATGGTGGAAGGGGTGAAAATCAGCTCGCCCGTGGTGTACGCATGATGACGCGAAGCCAAAAGGCTGAGCGGAGGAAGCGGAACAGGGTACCACCCCTCGCGGTGGGCTCCAGTTGTGTAGCTCGGGAGTGTAGTACCCCGGGCGCGATGTTCGAGGGGCGGGCCAATCCATGGCTTCCAGGATGAAGGGAGGGTGTGTTGAAACGGGGGAATATGCATCTCGGAGGGGAGTAGTGCCAAAGACGGACCTCGTTGCCAAACCTCTGGCTCGCTGTCCCTATCCTCGGTCCTCCAGGCCTCGTCTACAGCTGTCATCCTGAGTCCTGACTCGTTCCGCTGCTCCCTCGCCTCTTCCGTGCTTCGTATCCTCAACCTCGCTTCTAGTCAACGGCTCCGAGTCGTACCGCGTTCAATCTCGTGCTCGTTCCGTGTTCTCGTTCTCGTTCTGTCTCCTTGTACCCGTTCCGACGTCCTATCATGAACTCTCGTAGTCGCTCGGCTCGTTGCGGAGTAGGCCAGCTCTGTTCCTTAGTCGCTAAGCTCGTTCCGCAGGTCGCTGTCCTCGTTTTGCTGGATCCTGTCTTCCTTCCGCTGGTTCGTATTCTTCTTCCGCTGGTTCCTAAGCTCGTTCCGCGAGTCCTTGGCCTAACCTGTACTCCTTCCGACTTGCCCTGATCTCGTAGTACTGGTGTTGCCCCAACTACGTGGCACTACTTCCGTCCGAATGATTCTCGATGGCCCGACTAGGTCGCTAATGACCAACTCGGGGAGATGCCCCCCAACTCCAGAAAATGTGATAGCAGCGAGACGAGCTGTGCTCGTAGTTGCCTAGATTCGGAGGGGGAGAACTAACGTATGTACAAGTCTTCGTGGCACTGTATGCCGCCGAAGCTGACTAATAGTAGGTACTTGCTATATATGGTAAGTAATGCGAAATCGCGCGAAGTCCATCAAGTACAGTAGAGATGGGGTATCGGAAGGAATAGCGAAGGCTGTCAATGTGCTCGGAGGGAACGGCACTGACCAGATAGCCCAAAATAAGCGATATACGTACTGTCCGGGCCTATGTGGGAGGCACTCCCCACATCGCGGTCGTCGTCCTCCTTGATGTTGGCCAGGAAGAAGTCGAGCTGGCCGATGTACTCCTCGTACGCGTATCCGACGATCCTCGGCATTAGCGCGCCACCTCTTGCAGCAGCGACAATCGCGTCGCAGTTGTCGTACTTCAAGACGCGTCGGTTGTCATTATTCGAGTATAATGCATGTTTACTTACCAGAATCTTCCCCACTTTCTTGGTGAGGTCCAGAAGGTCGGCAGGCGACGCGTTCACCGCGGCCTTGAGGTGCGCTGCAAAGCGCTGCATCGTTTTGCGAGCCTTGGACGGGTCGCTGAAGTCGAACGTGGGGCAAGACATGGAAGCAAGACGGGAGTGCGAGACGAGAGAGAGGTGAGAGTGGCTGGCAGAGATGCGTATGAAAGGAAGTAGGACGAAACAGGCCAGTCCACAAGCGGTTCGTCTGAGTTTGATCGAGGTGATCGGCATCACGTGTCAGAACCTCCGTTCTGTGGCTTGCCACGTGAGCTGTGACGCGTCAGATTGATGGGTGGCTGACCGTCGCCTGGTCTTGTTTCGTCTTTTACTGCAGTGTACTGCGGTCTCAGTAGCCTTCGTAGCACGTTATCGTCAGATCAGGTGGTAAGTAATAACATGTGGACGTTTTGGAACCGCTTTAAAACGAACAGAATCTCCTTAGCAGATGTCCGGCAAGCGACCTTCCTCCCCAAGTTCCTCAGCTCCGGGCGCTGATAACAAGCGGGCCCGTATCATAGGTGAGTTGTGAATCCTTTGGGTATCACCCAATACACTGACAATGTCTAACCTGCTTGTTTTGCTCGCTTTGACAATCCGCGCCTAGACCGCCCCGGCTCAGGCACAAGAAAGGGGTCTGGGACGGGCAAAGATTATCTCGGGCCCGAGCGTCCCCGTCTTGCTCCCATCGGTGTCATAGCGCAAGACAGGACCGCCGCACCGCAGGCCGCCGCGCCTCGTGAGGCGATCGACTATGCGGGTCGCAACCGACCCCGCCTTGCTCCCATCAGTCTCGTCCCAGCGACGAGGACGGTCCCCGCCTCGGACGTCGGCGCGCCGCAAGGGCCGATCGACTACGCGGGTCGCAACCGACCCCGTCTTGCTCCCGTCAGTCTCGTCCCAGAGACGACGACAATCCCCGCCTCGGACGTCAGCGCGCCCGAGCCGATCGACTACGCGGGTCGCAACCGACCCCGTCTTGCTCCCGTGAGTGTCGTCCCAGAGACGACGACGGTCCCCGCCTCGGAAGTCAGCGCGCCGCGAGGACCGATCGACTACGCGGGTCGCAACCGACCCCGCCTTGCTCCGGTCGGTCTGATCCAGCGACGAGGACGGTCCCCGCCTCGGACGTCGGCGCGCCGCGAGGGCCGATCGACTACGCGGGTCGCAACCGACCCCGTCTTGCTCCCGTCAGTGTCGTCCCAGAGACGACGACGGTCCCCGCCTCGGAGTCAGCGCGCCGCGGGCCGATCGACTACGCGGGTCGCAACCGACCCCGCCTTGCTCCGGTCGGTCTCGTCCCAGCGACGAGGACGGTCTCCGCGCCGGACGTCAGCGCGCCGCGAGGGCCCGTCGACTACGCGGGTCGCAACCGACCCCGCCCTCCTCCCATCGGTCCCGTCCCAGTGCCCAGGACGGCCCACGCCTCGGACGACAACGTATCGCGTCCGTCGATTGACTACGCAGGGCGCTCGCCCGCCGCCCTGCTCCCATCGCCTTGTACCCGCCGAAGAAGATGACCGCTGCCCTGGAGGCCAGCGCGCCGGGTGGGCCTACTGGTCAAGCTGGCCCCTCAGCTGGACCCTCCCGTCCCTACCCTGCCGACGGGAGGCCCGCTGAGGCCCCAACAGCCTCCCTGGCGGTCAAGACGGGCGGTGGAGCTCCGGAGCCCGGAGCCATTGATGGGGAACCGAACCTACCCTCAGACGGTGACGGCGTCTCGCAGAGACAGATACCACGCCCCCCCATCCATACCGACTGAAGATGATGAGCCTTCAAAAGAAGCACTCGCAGAAGGGCAAGCAAGTCGTCGAGACGAACCAAGGCGGACAGGCCAGTCCCAGGCAGACACCTTCTCCGCCAGCCACTCCTCCTCCTCAGTCCGGCCCGTCGAGAGCACCCTCTGTGGCGTCCAGTTCCGAGCCTTCTTCAGGTATGTAGAGTTTGACCATTTTCTCGTGTGCCTGTTGATTTAACTCATTCACTTACCACCCTCCAGACTCTGACGCAGGTCCGGGGCCGGTCGAAGTCAAGAACAACCGCGAGTGGTACAAGGTTCAAGCCATCGAGTTAGCCTACCAAAATGAGAAGAAACAGTGGAGGTTCTGGGTGAGCTGGGAAGGCTGGCAGCCTCGGTCGAACAGCGAACTGGCCTGGACGGACGTGAAGTGCCTGGAGGCCCTCCCCATCTATATGGATAGCGCGGTCGAGCACATACTCGACAAACGAAACGTCAATGGCAAGTGGGAGTATTTCATTCACTGGAGGGACACCAGCGAAGATTTCGATGTATGGGTCTCGAAGGACTTTTTGAGGGACACCACCTTGTTGACGTTGTATGAAGACTCGTTGCGACGCTGAA
>NW_025955779.1:0-8799 GCF_022376445.1 Fomitopsis serialis
TGCTCACGGAAACGGCCCCGCTGGTCTCCTGCGGTACGTCTGCGGTCGACGTATGCGCATCGTCTTCGAGGAGCGCCTCGACCTCACCATCTGACGCAATCTCGTCCTCAGGTGCCTCGTTCCTCGCCTCTGATGGGCTGGCCTTCACGGTCCGATCCGGTCTTGTCAGCAGAACTGTTCCCAGCTACTTCGCCCTCATTGAGAGCGGGGACGAGTGGCCTGCTGTGGGCAGATCAGCTGGTGGTGACCAGTGGGGTAGATGGGACGAACCGATATAGTGAATGTACCATTCTCGCAGCGTACAAATACGTCACTCGCCTTCTTGATCTTTCTGGTTCTTCCCAACCATCAATGGGGACCAACTCCCACTCCCACGGGCGGAGTCGGCAGTATGTGCTCCCAGCCGATGCCGAACACAGCGCGTATGAGCGTCTCGACACCAACGTCCCAATGAATCTTATTGGTGTACTCCCGGTGAATGAATTCATCATGCCTGGGTTTCCGGAGAATACAGAAGTTGGTGTCCTGAACGCTGTCAACGGCACTGATCTTGTAGGGCGTAGACTTGACAACCTTGGGCTCTGATATCTTCAAGTTAGCATGGTGGTCAAGACCTGGCACTGAAGCACATGCTTACGTTTCTCTTTCCTGGGAGGAGTACGAGGCTCCCGGCCGGGGCCGGGCGGCGCCGAGCGCAGGAACATCTTGCGACCGGGACGGCGACGGATACCTTGTGGAGGCTCGACTTGTTGAAAGTTGACGATGAAGAAAGCTAGAGGATGACTCGGTGGCTCTGCGCACAGAGCGAGCGGTGGCCAGATGCCTGCGAGTGGGAGCGGACGACAACATTGCACCTGGGGCGCGTCCATCTTTTATACATGAGAGAAGCGTGTGGCTGCCTGATTTCAGACTCAGCGCTGTGGTCGGTGAGTCAGAGAGAACAACGCACTGCGGCTCGTGGTCGTACAAGTTCAGCAACGCCTACCAAATCGGGGAGACAATGCAAGCAGCCACGATCAGTGATGGCACCGTGGGAGACCCGGCAGACGCCGGCATGGGCGTTAAAACGCGCCCAAGATCTGCGTCCCGTTCTAGGAGTGTACAGCAGGTGTACAGTAGTCTATACCTGCGGCGTACATAGTGATGGTCAAGCAATGGGATCAGTTTGAGGGGTGGTAGCTAATGGTGTGGTACGAGGGCAAAATGGCGGCATTTCGAGTGAAGGTCTTCAAACGTTCAAGTGCTCAAGCGCCGGGATTGTCCAGATGGACGTGTACCATGTCTTCACTAACATCCCTCACTAGCGTGATAGTATTGTACTACATACATACGTACATGAACACAACATGGAAACAGACGAAGGTCGAAGGTAGATCACCGGATATGCATCCATACAGGGTGCAAATGAATGGGCCGAGCAAACGGAGTATCATGAAGGTCCTCAAGCGACATTAGTGGACTCCTGTGGTTTCGTAAGGAAAGGCTCGCCCTCAGGCCGCGGAGCCTCCTGGTCATGCTGGCTTTCTTCAGGAGACTTCGACTTAGCCTCCGGGCCAGGAGGAGCGACGGAAGGATCGGGATTACTCTGCTCTTTCCGTTGCTGCGGCTCCTCCCGTTGCCTTGCGAATCGTTCCAACCACTGCCGTCTCTTGTTGCTTTGTATCCGTCCCTTCTCGCGCGCAGAAGAGATCTCATCTGAGTCGACGACGCGCCAGAGATAGTCTTCGGTGTCGGAGACAAAGAAGAGCCGGTACGTCCGTACGCATACCTTGATCTCCAACCCGCCATGCGCAACGACCTCGGGTACTTCATCTGTTGCAATTGGTAACCTCGATCTAAAGACGTCAGTATCAATACCAAACACACTCCAGCGACCTTGGACAGGACTCACTTCCGGAGGAACGGCCGCTTAGAACCTGCGCGGGTAGGGACCCCTTGTGTCCGGTCGTCCTGAAATTGTGGTCAGGCAATGCCACAGGCTAGTGACAAAGACATCGCTTACTGATACGTATGATTGAACGTATGCTTGCCACCGTCCAGTGAGCGCCTCGGAGTCGACAAACCTCGAGTCATCCTTCCCGAAGAGTTGCACAGTCACCATCTTGCTGTCAGGCAGCTAAGGCCAAGTCGTGTTCATCAACACGCTGTACAGATTGCGCGGAGCATCTTACCCAGTCTATTCGGAAGATGTTCTCGTCAGGCCCAACCACCCGTTCTGTGTTCCGCCGGGCATTGATCTGGTCCTGAGTTGTTGGCGACACGAGCTCTCGATCCCGACGGAGGAACTCGAAGAGTTCTTGGCTCTTGGCGTCGCTCAGTACGTTCTGGACCTGCGAAGAGCTTAGGCACAGCTCCGGCGGAATAGCGTATAGCGACGCACCTGCTTGCAATGGCTCCCACCACACGGTCGACAGTGAAAATCTTGTATCCATTCTACATAAGTGAGTGAGCGAGTGCGTTGGGTCACAACGACAGCTGCGGACATACCTGCGGACCGAACATCCACCGCAGCTGGTCTTCGAACACAGCTTGCTCGAGCTCATTGTCGAAGAGCTTCTCGCACGACTCGAGCATGAGGGTGTAGAAGTGACGCGCGTTCGTTGCACGCTCGGGTAAGCTCCCTAGGTCAGTTGGGGTATGCCTCGGCCTTGTCACGGCCTTCGGATCGGCAGCTATCTTGTCAGCGAGGGCCCGGTAGTATATCAACCTGGAGTATAGAAGCTGAGGAGGTGTTGAGCGAACCGCCAGCGGCAAATTGGGTTTAATATACCTCAAGCAAACGGAAGAAGACGTAGAACGTGGTATTTGTGAAGAAGCTATACCGTCGTTTCGCAGGTTTCTCCCCAGTGGGACTACTTGGTCCAGCAGTAGCGCCGCCGTTCGAGGAACCCTGCTCCTGCGGATGTTCTTCAGTATCGGTTTGCATCGCATCCGACGCCGCCGGCGACGCGAACCGCGACACGGATGGAGATCCTGTGCCCTGTGCGCGTGTTCGCCTGCTCGACTTTGCCTGTTCGCTCTTCAGTAGCTTCTTCCGCAGATCACCGCCCGACCCAGCGCCGTTTGCCTTCCGCTTACCGAGGCGCACGGTCGCCAGCGGATCGGAGTCGTCTGTGGTGCTATCCACCTCCATGTCGGTCTCGCTCGTCTCTTGGTGAGGCACAAACGCAGCTTCGAACTGTGCAGAGTCGAGGACGAAGAAGGTCGGGATGAACGCCCGGAGGAAGGTCTCGATCTTCTTCCGATCCGCGACGTTTATCTGGCCTGACGTGCGATCCAAGAACGACAACGTGAGCTTCAGGGCGTCCTGAAGTATAGGTATGTCCTCGATGACGAACTCAAGTTGGTGGCGCGGCCTTGTCCGCGCAAACAACGGGTCGATGAGCGCTGCGCGTTTCGCCATCTGCTCGTCGCGCGCAGCCTCGATCTGGCTGACGAACGCCTTGGTCGTGATCGCCTTCTTGTCCGTCGTCTTGAACGTGATGCCCTGGTAGTCGAGCGACTTGTGGTAGTTCCGTGCGTCCACCTCGCGCCAGATCTTGTTCCACTCGCGCTGCGCCCGCCGCCACTCCTCGTGCTTCAGCTTCAGTCGGGAGAGTACGACGGGGATCGCGAACGCAGGCACGTCTTGCATCGCTTGGTACACCTCGTAGCCGGCCTCGCGGCCGTAGATCTTTTTGAGCACTCGGAGGTGCACGCTCTTCCCTGCACCGCCGAGGTTGGGCTTCAGCTTGAAGTTGTTGCGCTCCTCGGGGTCAGCTGGGCGATCTTGTTGTTGAGCGGCTCGAGCATGACGATCGTCCGGCTGATCGCCTCGATGTAGAAGTCGTACTCGTGGCGCTCCTCTTCGCTCCGAAGCAGAGCCTCTTCGTACACGTTCTTCCGATGCGTCGAGAAGCCCGTGTCTTCGCTCGCGAACGTCGGCTGAGAGATCCACTCATCATTCAGGACGGATTTGCACATCTCGTCGCGACCAGAGCATGTTACATTCACCTCCTGGTGTTGCGTCAGTTACTGTTGCGGCAAAGCAGACGTCTCGACTCACGTTTTGAGGGAGCTTCCTGTAGCTACCGTACCGGATGTTCAGCTGATTCCGACTAGGCCTCTCTAGTGCAACCATCGGGCGCGTCCACACATCGTCCGCGACAGCGATCCGGTCGCGCATCTCGTCCCACCCAAGGATCTCCATGAACTGCGCCATGAGCTCTCCATCCCCGAGGAAAGACCGTCCTTCACGAACGAGCCGCGCGGTGTCGATGATGTCTTGAGTGAAGAGGTTGACCAGCTTCAAAAATTCATTGTACGCGTCCCTGTTATCCAGCGCGCGCTTGACGCGATCGAAGAACTGCGTCTCGTCGGCTGGACTTAGCGGCTGTGGTACCGGAGGCGCAACCACGGTCGGTGGTGGAACTTGCATAGCTGATCCAGAGGCTGCGTGATGGGAGTGCGCTTGAGATGCGTGTGGTCGACGTGGGGAAGATGGGCCCGCTGCTACTCGCTGCGAGACAGCTGGCGAGGGAGCGTCGCTGCCGTGAGCCTGCGAAGGCCGGGATCTCTTCGTCTGCTTCGTGCTTAGTTGGCAAATCGCAAACTACCAGATGCTCATACCTTGCTAGTGGCTGACTTCGTTACAGACTCCTTATCCTTGTCCTTCTTATCCTCCTTGTCCCGCTCCGCCACTTTCCGCTTCCTCTTTGGAGGCGCGGACGCCACAGACGCCGCCCCAGAAGCAGATCCCTCGCCCTTCTTCCTCGACTTGGGCTCCCCTGCGGGTGTTCCCGCCTTCCGACTCTCCTGGAGCTCGGCCAACTTCGCGAGCTCGACTTCCTTCAAATGCTTGTCCGGTAAAAACTCGAGAAAGTCTTTCATGAGGCTCGGCGCATCCGCGAACAGCTTCCCCAGGCGCGGCACGACCTCGCCCTGAGCGTATCCCGCGGAAAGAAACGCCACCGCCCAGTGTTCGAGCTCACGGACTTCGTGTGTGGAGATGCCGCCACCCGTCTTGGGATTCAGGATCTCGAGGAATCGCCGATATTTGTCTGGGTCGTTCACGTACCGTGTCTTCACACGATGGACGTATGCAAGTGCGGGCTCCAGGTTGACGTCGGGCATCGGAGAGGGTGCGGCGGCGTGTTCATTCTCCGGAGGGACGTTGGGACGGGCGCTGCTGAAGCCAAACGTGAACGCGCCATTGGTGGTTTGGGTGGTAGTTCCTGCGGGAGTGGTGACTGTGATCGAATTGGGGTTTTGCGCATCTGTCGTGCAGTCGATGCGGTAGCCGGTGGGAAGGAAGGTGTTGAATCCCTGGATCAGCGTTGGGTGTCCGTGAAATAGGTTTGATACGCGCTCGATGACCCCTGGTGTGTCGATACTGTTCAAAAGTGACGCGTCAGTGAATGTCTACCACGACGGAAGTTGCAGAGCACAGGGTCCATAACGTAGGGTTCCTCGCCACACGTGTATTCCGAGAGTGATCGAGGAAGCCAAGAGAGAATGCATTGAACACGCTGAGGGCGTGTACTGTAGCATTTCGACCTTAGGTTCACGGGGTGTGACCTGTGATCAATGAACTAACAGCTAAGTCCACGTCGTCGGGCCCCAAGCCTTTCAAACACTCATAGGCAGAGTCTAGCAGGTTTGATGTGGGATCACGCCGGATGCAGCGGGATTCGACGACCAGGCTGAGCCAGGCAGCCGCAACCTTGGCTATGGTGGCCGAGGTTGAGCGGCTCAGTGTCCGGATCACTGGACACCAACGTCCGGCGACCTCCGCTCCTATACGCACTTTTTGTGCGGGGCCCGAAAATGTGGACCTAGCTGTAAGGTCGAAATGCCACAGTATAACCATGGCTAGAGCGAAGGGGGTGTGGCTTAACGGCGGGTTGCCGGAGGGTTGGCATATGCCTTCCGAGATGCCGCTGCAGGCTAGAGCAAACAGTTGGAAGGGATGCAGAGCGCATACCCTTTGGAGACGTAAGAACACGCACATTTGACTCTTGAAATCCTTCATGATGTCCAGGAAGCGATTGTACACCTCTGGCTTGTCCTGGAACTTCATCTTGACAGAGTCAAGGTAGGTCAACGCGTCCGTGACATTCAGCTGGCGTTCTACGCCCATACTCTGGGGTACAGAGCCAGCAAAGTGCTGAGGCATAGAGATATCCGCAGGGGCATCCTGAGTGAACGATGGCTCAGTTGGTTCAGAATTTTGTTTCGGGTCCGCCTTGACTGAGAGTAGCGAAGTAGCCTCAGAGCTAGGTCCAGCAGCTGTCTGGTCACCTACGCTCGCATTCTGAGCATGTTCCGACATCGCAGGGAGGACGAGTGAAAGGGGATTGAGCGCGCCCAGGTCGCGGCGATGAAGCTGGGGCTGCGAGGTCCCCGACTCCGACCGGAGGGAGAGGAGGGCTTTGTCGACCATAAGTCGTTCGCAGCCGGCGATGCCGCTCCCTCCGTGGGAAACACGTGACTTACAATTCCCATAAGCGGTATCGCAGCAATGCTCGAGTGTCTTACGAGGCAGCTCGAGGCAGTTGGATCCGACCGCGCATCTGGCTGCGTCTGGACGTCTGGATCTTTGACACCAAATAACTCCTCCCAAAGGCAAGAGGGCCTCTATTACGTTGGGAGCCCTCGCATGCACTGTAGTGCTTATGTATAATGGTAAGTAAGTTCACCGTGTACTTAGCTCAGACTCGTGGAAGCCGAGACGCCCGGGCGGCGAAGCCGCCGCGGGCGTGAGGGCTTCCAATTGAGTCTCCATACCATTCCGATGGTACAATATTACAATACACACATAATATACTATGGTGCTGCTGTGGCAGGCTGAGTAGCTGTGTGCCATGCAGGAGTCGGGGATCGGCGCTTGCGCCGCTACGATATGCTAAGCGCCGACGGTCGCGCTGCCTCCCGCACGTGATCTCGATCACTTCGCAATGGGCGCCTAATACTTGTTCATCTCGATTCTCGAAGTCATCGACGGTCGGAGTCCTACTACTTACCGTCACAAACTAATTTCACTACACAACGCCAGTATTATTCAGTACGTGGCATTGTGAAATGTGGAATCGTATCTCTCCAGCCACTGACTCTACGTAGTCGACCCTTTCTTCGCTCCTCCTGCAAACGGACCTTCAAGGTCGACTCGGATTCAGACAGCCTCGTTTTTGTGTAAGCTCCCACTAAGAGCTTGTCCTTAGGAGTCGACTGAAAATTTCGGTGTCCATCCACACAGTATCTCTGAGCTATGTCTGTGAACTCTCGAAAGTCGCGCAAGCGAGCGCGCGCCGACATCGACTCGGAAGATGAGTCGTCGGCGGCAATGGCGGCGAAGGAAGACTTGAAGCACGACGACCAAGTATGGTTCGACGACGGCAACGTAGTGCTCGTCGCAGAAAGCATCGCATTCTGCATTCACCGAGGCTTGTTATCGCTGCACTCGGAAGTGTTCCGCGGCATGTTCACAATGCCGCCCCCTGAGAACGAAGAGACTGTGGCCGGATGTCCTGTCGTCCGAGTCTCCGACGCAGCTCAAGAAATGCGATATATGCTGTGGGCACTGTACAATGGCAGAGCGTAGGCGAAGCAGCCCTCTGTGTACCTATCAGCTTACGGATAATGATTTAAGATTTCGAAATCCTCGAGCGCAGGTTCCATTCAAGGTCGTCGCGGCTCTCCTTCGCTTGGCGCATAAATATCAAATCACTTACCTCCGGGAGGAGGCGCTGGCCAGAATCAAGACCGTCTATGTTGACGACTCTTTGGACTTCATGACCGAGGAATGCCCATCGCACCCACTTCTCACGTACGAAGAGGAAGACGCCTTCGATGTTGTTCAGCTGGCTCATTTAACCGACACACCGTCACTTCTCCCCGCCGCGTTATACCTCTGCTGTGAGACCGAGCCATTCTGGGAGCCAACAAACATCATCAAGAGTTTCCTCTCGAAAAGGGATGAAGAGCCGTACAATCTTCTGTCCCAGGAGGATGTTTTCCGGTGTCTTGCTGCGCGTCCCCAGCTTGTGGAAGCGAGGTTAGCGGTGTTCAGCTATATCTTTTCAGACGCAGGGGGCATGCAGTGTAGAGCCTCTGGGCTTTGTCGTGGAGCCCTCGCTTTTATCAAGAATAGGTTCTTTGAGGCTCAGTCAGAGGTCCCAGAATGGCCTGTCAGAATTGATTGCCTATATCCGCGCGCGGACGACGTCATGAGCGACACATGCTACTCAGGCCAATATTCCTTCTGCTCCTCCTGCCAGACGTATTTCAAGGGGAGGGACAAAGACATACGGGAAAGAATCTGGTCGGACTTGCCGAGTTACTTCGGTTTGGACATACCAGGTTGGGTGAAGCACTGATGGCTCGTGATGGTAGGTGATCATACCTCCACCAAGCGCTTCCTGACGATTTCTTTGCTAGGGCGGATTTGGCAGTCTCTGACGTTGAGTTTTTTTGCCGCTCTGGCTCATCTACGCATGTCCTGTTGATGTGCGGTTTGTTAAACCTGCTTCATGTGTCAACCAACCAAATATCTATCCTCGCACACGCAAACAACTTACACAAGAATAGGGCGGGTCCACGTCTCATTGATCATTGCCGATTGATGGAAGCCCTAGCGCATCGGGATGTCGGTGTCGTTCACAGAACATTCGATTCGCACAGAACATCTCATCTCATACAACCAGTTGACAGACGTCACCGACTCGAGCTGCGTATGACGGACAATCCTCAGAACCCGCCGTCGGGCTGGTAAGCAATGATCAATCGCCACTTTCATCATCCTTCTTCTTTCCTTGCGAGCCT
>NW_025955042.1:0-179371 GCF_022376445.1 Fomitopsis serialis
GGCGTTGCCTCTGTGTGGTTGTGGTCGCCATGCGCGTAGTGTTCCGTGTCGCGACGTCGGTGTGCTTGACAGAGCTGGTGTCAACCACTTGTAGTGGTCGCTGTGTTGGCGCGATGGCTGGTACAGCGGCCCCTCATTGGTACGGCACTGATCACTCGGCCTCCCGAAGGGGCCAAAGCAACCGGCATATTCCATACGAGGCTGTTCGTAGTGGGTGGATAGCGGACAGTATGGTGGAAAGTACGTCCACGGTTGCAACTGGTCGTTCAAAGGGCGTAAAGCCGAGACTTCGTACGAGAGGTGGGTAACCAGTGAGTTGTATGTGAGACCATCTAGAATGAGAGAGGAATTTGCGCTGCTCGCGAATGTTCAAGTTGTAGCCGTCGCTCGAAGCCATGAACGTGAGGTAAGTAAACGAAGCTGCAAGACGCCCAGTCGTGCGGGCGCTTCCTGCTCGATCGTACGCCTCAGGCTCGCGGGCAAGAAACTCAGGCGGAGTCGGAGCACTCTTGACATTCCCAAGAGTGTCCACGTAGCTCATAGTCATACAATATATGCGTCAAACTAGTGTACATCAATCCAACAACTCTAGGACAATCTCCATCTTCGCAGAGCTCCCTGAAGCCCTGCGAGTTAGCACCACGACGGCTCGCGTCTCCGCCGGTAAGTACATTATCAGTCACCTCTCTTAATTCGGAAAGCTTCTTCGCATTCTTCCTTGATCGTCGGAGACTGTCCAATCTGTGCCCCTGAATCAGTCAAGAGAAGTGAACCTGAGACGAGTGCGAGGCTGACCTGATACTGACCGTCCTTCGCCGCGACATGCACCCACGACTCAAAGGCGGTCGTGGACCCCGATCGCAGGTAGTCTTCATACAACGCCACCAGTGAAGTCACGCTCCAAATTAAGAGGATGTCGAGCTTGCGCGCAAACCACGGGTGCGGGATCGAGGCGTCCTCGAGGAAGAAGACACTGATAATGTCCGAGTCAGTGCCCCCGGTCAATGAGTTCAGAAGCTGCAAATTCAATTCAGCTCTGCGCAATCTTCTGCACGAGTCCCGGCCTACCTTGATATCCGAAAGCGCTGAGGTGAGGCTTCCCACAAACGCGGGGAGGCAAGTGGCGGAATAGCATGGCCTCGCTTCGGCGCTTGACTCGTCTGCAAAGCCTTGAAGAGCTCTTGCAATTGGAGCGTTTGCTGGAGCGCCTGAGTGTTCTGTGGCGGAGTACCCTCGGCAGGCGCTATCGCGGTGGAGAGTATCTCGCCCAGTAGCTCCGAATGCAGCTGCCATACGCGGGGACCGACAAATGCGTCGGGAAGCGCGAGGAACGAATGCTAGCGATGCCGTCAGCTCACAAAATTAGAAGTCGGTCATACGGCGTCCAGAGGTCGGTCAGATCTGGATTTCTTATGTCGGCATGCCCATTCCCTTGATTAGCAGCCATGACTCACCTCTTTGAGTCGGTTCAAGCCAGCGTCGATGAAATGATGCGTGAGAGCGCGGTTGATAAGCATACCGTCGATGTATTCGTCAGCCAGGCGCGCGACAAAGCCCAGCTGCGCGAGGTTGCACGTCCCCATCTGCTGCACGAGCCATGCCAGGAACGTGCGGTTAACAGCCAGGCCCTCCGCATAGAACGTGCGCAGGAGCTCCAAGCTGTCGTGTCCGTCGGAGGATCAGGGCCTGGAGTCCGACGTTTGAGCGGAGAGAACTGACCAGGAGCTGAGCGCTGAGCGCTGAAGCTGAAGCGCGAGATCCAACGCTCATGGGCTTGTGGATTAGCGAGCATGTTCCATCTTGATGTTCAGCCCGGGGCGGGGTGTAATTGGCATGGCGATGTCCGCGAGCAGATTCTTCATGTAGTTGGTGCCCACGTTAGCCCATTCGATGCTGTACTGGGACGGGTTGTACCCCATTTTGTTGCGCAGGCCTGCCTGGACGACGTATGATTTCCAATTGTGCTATCGCGGAGGAAGTGGTACTCACGGATTCGTTCCCTCCCTCCGAAGACACGGAGGAACCAGACTACCCGGAAAATGGCGACGTCGTAGGACTGCAGGAGATCGAGGAGGTCGTGGCCCTTCGCTCTGTGCGGCACATTCTTACCGAGCTCAGGCTTGTATAATGCACTGCGCGTTGTTCGTAAAGTCGCCGAATTGCGCCTCCAGATGGTCAGCGCGTCGGGCAAGATGAGCGAGTGATTCAGCTCGAAGCCAAGCGTGCCAAACTTGGAGAGCGACGAGTTGCAGACAACGAAGTGTGCCTGGTCGGATCTGAGCGCGTTTTGTGGGGTGTACTGTTACTCGTTCTGGAGACACGTACTACGTAGACTTCTCGAGGGCGAGAACGCTAAAGGGAAGTGCCTCAGCGGTTGCTCAGTTCACGGTCTTCCCCGAGTGTGCAGGATACGAGCGAGGTTGTAATGCGGCTTAAATCCTTCAGGGTGGAGATGGCCTTCCCGACGCACTCGTTCTTAGGAGCCGTGAAGATAAGGCCAGGCTGAGTTAGGATGTAGGAAACAGAAGATGGGCATTCCGTACACTGCAGTGCGCTCGGCTATGTAGCTTCAAGTTTGGTCAGGATCGACCTGACGATTAGTACTATATACGAGTACATTGGTACTACGAGCAAATGCTCAAATAGGGTTGAGAGTCGTCGATTCCTCGCGTCGTCGGAGACAGGGTTCATTAAGTGTGTAGTGAGGTATCTGAGAGATCAAGAAAACGAAGGGAACGTGCGGGGCGCAGCCCGGACGGCTGCTCGGCTCAAAACCTCTGCCCATATTGTAGGTTGAAGACTTCGCACAGCGGGTGGAACGTAGACGAGAGGATATCATTACCAGGCTCGAGATGAGCCCTTTATATACCGTACAGTGGGTGGCTACCGAACAATAGCGAAACATATACAAAGCGCCGCTCGCAGTGGCAAGCGGTGCACATGCGAGGCTATGCATCGTGAAACAAAGCAAAGACGACTCACGGTGTAGGTTGCCTACGTGCTACGCACGTACTCCAACACTCCCCCTCAACCAAGCCGCGAAGCAGCTCCCATACAGTCCGTAAGACGCCGAGCTGCGTCGTGAGTCCTTGATGACGATCGCGAGCGAGTGCCTTCGTGAAGAGGTCGGCCGAGTTGATGTCCATAGGGCAGTACTGTAGCGAGACAGTGTCGGCCAGGATACACTCGCAGATGAAGTGATGTCGAATGTCGATGTGCTTCGAGCGCGAGTGGTTGACATTGTCTTTGGACAATGCAATTGCCGACTGGTTGTCCGCGTTGATAGACGTCGGCCCGTCTTGCGTGAATGTAAGCTCGGCGAGCAGAGCGCGTAGCCAGATTGTATGCCGAGTTGCATACGAGATGGCCATGTACTCAGCTTCCATGGTCGAGGGAGCGACTGTGGTCTGCTTCTTCGAGCTCCAGGCGACAATACCGTTGCCCACGAGAAAGGCGTAGCCCGAGATGGACCGCCTGTCGTCCGGGTTCGCGCCCCAGTCTGCAGTGGCGACGTTTGTAGTGATCCAAGCTTCGTTCGCGCGATGAGCGGGCGAGAAGTATGTGAAGATTCCCAGGATGAGGAAGCAAAGAGAGAATGTCACGGATATAGCAACCGGTGAACCCAGAAAGCCAAGGGACGTGTAGTGGACGAAGAAAACGTTGAGACCGATGTTTACAGGGGAAACCAGGATGAGGACGACGGTCGAGGCACGCATAATTCCTGTAGCATCAATTGAGTCAGTGGTTGCCCAGTCACAGAGGCATCAGTACAGCAAGGCACCTTGGCATTGAAGATACTTTTTAAGGCTCTCGAAGCCGATGTATCCTGGTGCCCCAAGTATTAACACGGTCATAAATCGCTGCACGTCGCGACTCAGGTCCGGCTGTTGACCAAGTGATAACAGGACGGGTTCTAGATTGGCCCACAAAAATCCGACGGGGATGAACAGAAGCCATAGAAGAACCAAGCAGCGCTGGAAATGAACAGACAGGGATTTCGGGTCTCCTCCGGCGAACGCTTGCGAACCAAGAGTGTCAAGAGCTGTGGTACCTCCTAGGGCGACGCACCATCCTGAAGTAACACATATTTTCATTTTTTAACAGCGACCAATTGAGTATTCTCACCTATCGTGGCCAACATAAATGAGAACGCTGCCACGGAAAGCTCATGGGGCCCCAGACGTCCGACGATCAGGACCGACACAGTTTGAATAGAATTCTGCAGCACGTATGATAAGGTCACTGAATTAAAAGGTTGCACTGAGTTCCCTTTGAAAACTGCAGAGGTGGAGTGCGCCTCACCAGGTACCAAGTCGACCAACAATGACTTGAGAAGCGGTACGAGCCCTTCCCTTTCTACGGATAACGGCGGGCCGGCTTCCGGTTGCGTAAGCAGCGTCACGGAGCTGTTCGAAACCGGTAGATCTGCGAAGGCATTCTGTAATCTCACTGGCAGGCCTACGCTGAGCAGAGGTTGCGTCTCGTCTGCGTTGGCGGAAGACATGAGCAGTATGGTATACAGCGCAAGACGAGATGGCTAGCGTCCATGCTCCGCCGTTTCCGGTGGTAACATAAATACCCTGGGGGCGCGCAGGAAACTCCGAGTAGACCGCTATCACAGCCTTGCATGGACTAGACCCAGCCCGCTGCCGCCGACATATCCGCACAGAACTGTGGATCACCGTCGCGTTGACAGGCACGCTAAAAATTCTCAAAGGAACGCTCGCACGTCCTGAGAGCGATTGCTTGAGTCGACCAAGTTGGAGCACGCACTGGACGACTCGTATTCCCAAGAGTCCATGCTGCTCTAGAAGCGCAATGTAGTGTAGTGTAGTGCTGATGATGGAAGGTCGAATTCGTGAGTTTAGTTCTAGAGGCGCACACCTTCCTTGTACGCGCCTAATCCGAGGCCAGCCATCTTCCGATCCGCGGGATTTGCGGAGTCTCTGCACCGCATGAGCTAAAAGTCGACGCAGACCGTACTTAGTAGCTCGGGGGTCTGCAGCTCAAGTCAGAACAGAGCGACGGGCGATTGAAGAGTCCAGACCGACTGAATAGCGGTACTCCGATACTCCTTTCAATTGTTGCACACCGAAAGTAGGAGACGCCCACATCCTCTGGGTCGAGTCATGACCAGAAACTTGAGAGCACTGATACTTTGGTTGATGAACTTGGCCACGTTTGCCGCTTTTCACCGGACGCCAGCAACCTCGCGCTCGTGGATAGGCCGTCTTGACTGTAAGGCGTAAGATGAAAGGGATACATTTCGTGTTTATTATGTAGCTGCTACATCGGGGATCGTATCTGCGAAGCCAGGGACGCATAATTGTTAGCCAATAACATATGAGATGTTTGATATATGAGAAATTTCCGCCCGGGACGTTACAGCTCTTCGGCATCTTCGTGGAACTGGCGGCGCTTCGCTTCTTCTCGGTTGCGCTCGATGCTATACTGGATCTCTTTGTCCCAGTCGGTGCCTAACCAAACGACGGCGTACTCGCCGAGGCCGACGATAAACAACGCCACCACTTGGCCTAAAGGAGAAACGAGCCCATAAGCTCAATCAATTCAAATGAACGGAATTGGCATGTCATACCCAGCCAGAGTCCCTGCAAGCCCATGTGTGTCCGCTGGTGGAACGCCAGAGTGATTCCGAGGGGCAGGGCAAGGACGTAGTACGCCACGAGGTTGAACATGGCCCCAAGGTGCTGACGCCCTGGCAGACGAATAGCGTTAGGCTGGCGGCTTATTAATTGAGACGCGGACTGCTTATCTTGCCCCCGAAGGACGCCGCCACACGAACCCGCTAGACCATCCGCGATCTGCAGACGAAATCGTTTGAATAGGTCCCTGAAATCGGCGGATGACGTACCTGGAAGGAAGCCACGAAGGGCATAACCCTGCTCACGAGCGCCACCACGTCTGTATCGTCGCTGAACAGGAAACCGAAGACCTGCGGAACGGATGAGGCGGCAGATGACCGGGACATGGGAGAATGCGCTCACGTTCCGTGTCGCAATCATGACGGTCATGACGACACATCCCACGACGACGCTGAGGAACGCAGAGGCATGGCTCGCGCGTTTCGCACCCGCTGCGTCTCGTGCCCCGATCAGATTCCCGACTCGTGCGGAGGCAGCCACGCCTATTTCATCGTCAGCGCGATTGGACTAGAAGCGAGCGGGCGCAGATGCACGCGACTGACCTATCCCGAACGGGATTGTGTTGAGGACTGGTCAGAGTGTCAATCGGGTGGGAGCAGCGCAGACGTAAAAGATAAACGGACTTTGGTCGGTGGTCATGATCACAGACTGCGCGGCGAGCGATAGGGAACTGAGCCGCCCAGCCGCTAGTGCGACGATTTCAAACGCAGCCCTGCGGCAAGTCAATCGGACCAAGATTCACGGCGAATCGCGATGCATCGATCGACTTGCCATTCTGTTCCTACCATAAAAATGCCGGGGATCGCGAGTTTGAGGAAGAAGGCACAGCTCTTGATGTCGAAGACGGTGGCGAGACGGATCCCGATCCAGGTCTGATTGCGGCGATGGGTGGGCGACAGGTATGTATAGAGACACAACAGGGAGAAACAGAGCCAGTAGGTGATGGATATAGCAACTGGTGATCCGAGCAAACCGAGCGGTGTGTAGTGGATGCAGTAGACGTTGAGCGCCAAGTCCGAGTAGCCCTCGAGGCGAAAGTTGCGGTAGAACACTTTGACGTTCAGATCGCTGCTCGATCCGCCGTACGTGATCGCAAAGTCTTGCGTACCCTTGAGGTACCGTAGGACATGTTTTGCGGCCTTCCAGTGGTCTTCGCTCGGTCGCGAGTTGTATTGCGAGAGCGTCTGGACGGCGTAGCTGATGTCCGGGCGTGTCCCGAGAGCCGCGTACATGAGACTGCCGACGAGGGCCTGGTAAGGCTTGGTCTTCATGTCGGAAGTGTCCGCGTTGGCTGGCGTCTTCGCGAGCTTGACGTGCGTGTCGAGCGGGGTCGAAACGGTCGAGCAGTCGGACATTGCGAATCGGTCGAGTACGGTCTGCACATACTGATGTTGTGATACCGTGAGGGTGCGTGCCGAGCGATCTCGAGTGATCTCGAGTGCTAAGAACTTGAAGTGCCGCATAGGCCCTTCGTCCTTGAGGTCGAACTTTGTGTCAAGTTCTTCCTTGAGTTCCTTCATATCTTCCTTTGAGTCTGCGAGAAATGCCATGTCGTCGACATGCACTCCTACGATGGCAAGGTGATCGTCCTTCGTGCGCCGGATGTAGACGCATGGGTCTGAGTGGAGTCGTGTAAAGCCAAGTGATAGGAGGGCGTCGTTCAACTTGATGTTCCAGACGCGCCCTGCCTGCTTCAGTCCGTAGTCGCGCCGAGCATGTACATACCTCGGCCGGTCCCGTCGTTGTATCCCTTCCATACCTGGGATCTGGCGGCCGGCCGGGATGTCGCGTAGCTCATAGACTTCGAGCTTCTTGAATTGGCCCATCTCGCGATCCATTGCGGCCTTCCAGTAAGGCCAGTATTCGCTCTTCATGGCCTCTTCGACAGTGTGAGGTTCCGAGAGCATCTCGGTGCCAGAGAGCGTGAGTAAGCAGAGGTGGTGTGCGAGTTCAGCGTCGGCCTCAGTGTCGTCCTCGACAGTGGCCTTCGGAGGTCGCCTCGGAGCGCCGGTGTGCAGTTGCCGGTAGTCCGTCCGAGGTTTGTCAGCGAGTCTGGAGCTGGTCCTGGGTGATGCGATCTTGGCGTCGATCGGGGCGCTTGTTTTCGGCGTCTCCGGTCCCTCGGTCTTCTTCGCCATCTCCCCCTGCTCCCCCTGCTCCGCAGCCGACTCGTCCTTACCACTCTCCCCCTCGAGTCGCGTAGGAGCTGACTCAATCATGTCCAATTCCTCGCCGTCATCCGGCTCTCCCTCGACCTCGAAGATTAAGTTTCGCGACTTGCCCATTGCGCCGGTCCTCGGGTTGTAGAAACGCCAGGCCTTGCTGCCTTCGGCGACGCCGGTGAAGATCATTTCTTCCGATTTGGCGTCAAGCTTCGTGCACTTCTAGCCCTCCTCAATTAGAATTTATTGGGCCAATTTATTTGTTGCCACCACAGCTTGGCCGGCGACGGTCGTGAGGTTCGACGAGATCCGGATGATTGCGTTGCTCGGTGGCCGCGCGCGAGCTCGCGCGCATCTGGTAACCCTAGGATAGGAGTGAGTCGGACTTTGAAGTCAGAGCGCCCTCGCTCGCAGGAGGAGGACACGCACTTGCCTTACTAGTGCACTCACATCGTCCATGCCGTTGTACGGTCAGGTGCCGTATGACGGTGGCCCTCAGCAGCCTCGCGCACAGCAAATCCCTGGGGGCCTTGCTCTACAGCGCAACCTGCCGGCTCCTCACCCATCTCGCAACTGGCTGCAGGCCCAGCCACCCGACCCTCACCGCGACGCGTTTCCATTCGCACCGAGGCCGACCTTCGAGCGCGTCCCAGACGTGCCGGATCTCAACGCGGGAAACGCGTTCGATTTCGGTGGCGCGAACGCGGGAAACGTCCCTGGCGCAAACGCGCTCAATTTCGACGGTGCGAACGCGTTCAACTTCGACGCTGCGGACGCGCCCAACCTCGATGGTGCGAACGCGTTCCATCCCAATGGGGCCGCGAACGTGTTCAACTTCGATGCCGCGAACGTGCCCAACTTCGAGGCCGCGAACGTGTTCCATCCCAATGCCGCAAACATCCTCAACTTCGACCAGCGAGGTGTCTTCGACGCGCAGCCGCCAATGGACGCTGCTCGCTGGCCAGTCCCTGTGCCCGCAAACAACGCACGAGGCTCTGCAGGCGATCTTCGAGCCCCAAGTGTACGTCCCGAAAACGCGTTCGACTTCGCGCCGAAGCCGTCTCACAACGCTGTGCTACCCCCGGGCCATATCCGTCTACCCGCCCCGCCCATAGCAGCTCCCTACCGTCCAGGACCCATGCGAGATGTCCGAACGAACGGCTTCGCAGGACCACGTCAGGATCCCGTACAGGCTGTTCAGCGAGAAGCAGGTATGTTCTTTCCCGTAGGACTTGTAATTCGCTGACATGGTGTGTAGGGCATCCTGCAAATCCTGTGCGTGAAGACCCTCCCGGGCCCCTTGTACCAGAGCGAGCACCAATGGTCCCGCCAGCAACTCCAGCAGCTGCGCGACGCGCTACACCGAAGAGCGCATCGAGTTCGCGTGGATCTACTACCTCACAGCAAGCCCAGCCCAAGACGCCTGCGACACCGTCGAAAGCTACGGAGAGCACCAAGCGCGGTGGGAAGGCGAGCGGGAAACGTACGGCTAGTCAGACGCCAGCGTCTTCGAAGGCTAAGCAGCCCGCCAAGCGTGGCGGACTCGGAAGCAAGGGCGGGGAGGGGAACCGTCGTGAACACGGGACGTCAGATGAGGAGATCGCAGAGTTGTCGCAGGCTCAGCGCGAGGCAGCGGCGTTGAAGAAGGGTGACGCCGAGGCGGACGAGGATAGTACTGACCTGGACGACGAGGACAGTGATGAGGAGGGTGCTGAGGGTGGAGGCGGCAAGAAGCGCGGGCTCTCGGAAGCGCAGAAGCACAAGGTGATCCAGTACATCACAAGCCCTGAGGTCTGGCCAGAACATCGACCGCACATGAAGGCCAATGCGACACATGTACGTTCTCTCCTATTCTCGCTGCTTCTTCTTGCCCGTGGCAACCTCCTCCGGTGTCTTGTCCTTGAGTGCACGCGTAGGTGAGCGATTCTTTAGGTAACACGCGTACTGAACAGCATCTTTCCAGAGTTTCTTCGGCAGGTCGCGCGCGTGCAGCATCGCGCGCGCATGTTCCACCAGCGTCCGGTTGATCCGTTCGGCGATACCATTTTGGGCAGGCGAGTCCGGGGCGGTGGTCTCGAGAGTGATCCCGGTTTCGATCAGGTAGGCTTCGAATTCCTTTCCGATGTATTCACCGCTGTTGTCTGCCCGCAGGGTCTTCAACTCGACATTGAACAATGTCTTCATCATTGCGCGGTACTCCTTAAACTTCGACAGCACCTCCGACTTCTGCCGCATCGGGTAAGTGACAGTTCGTCGTGCCTTGATGTCCGTGAATGACACATAATACAGCTGACCTCCGATTGCTGCGGTCCGAGCCGGTCCCCACACGTCCGAGACAGTCAGATCGCCGATCTCTTTGACCTCGGTGAGTGATTTCTTCGGAAACGGCTCGACGTGCTGCTTTGCCTCCACGCAGGTCTTGCACTGCTCGTGCGTCGGTGCTGACTCGTCGATCTCTAGACCCGTCACCATCCCCTTGCGCTTAAGACCGCGCGGGCGTCCATGTGGCCGAAGATCCGGTGCCACTTGTCCAACGTCTTCCACTGCTTCGGGCGCACGTGTGCCGCGAGGTGAGTCTTCTCCTCGCGTTCTGGGCTGATGACCATGCGATACAGGTAGCGCGAGATCCGGCTGCCGCGCAGAAAGGTGCGTCCTTTCTCATCCTTCGCATCCAACTGTCCACCACTGATCTCAATCCTGTGGCCAGCTGCCTCCAGTCGTCCGAGTGAGACAAGGTTGTGGGGGATCGCAGGTGCGTGGACAACGTCTTTGAGGGTGATCGACTTTTGCTGACCATCTACGTCCGCATGGACCTTGATCGTCCCTCGTCCAAGTACTGCAGTCGATCCAGAACCGTTCAGCGTCGCGCCCGGCGTGGTGCGGTAATCCGAGAAATACTCCCGACGACGCGCAACATGCACCGTCGTTCCCGTGTCCCCGAGCCAATCGTCGGCATCAAGAGCTGCGAGTGCGAGGTCGCCGTCCATGTGTGACGCGGTGTCCGTGGCTATGAACGCGTAGTCGCCACCTGCGTCTGACGTATCTGCCACCATTGCCTTCTCCTCGCTGCCCTTGCCTTTGTCCTCGCTGGACTTCTGCTCGGTGCGCTTCTTCTCCTTCTTTCTCCTCGCCGCTCCCTCGTGATCTGGGCAGTCTGCCTGGTATCCTGGCTTGTTGCACTTCCAGCAGTTGGGTAGGGGTCGCTTGCCCTTCCCTTTCGACTTCTGGAACTTCCCATGCAAGGCCGTCTCCTCGGCGCGAGACTTTACGCGCCGATCCTCGTCCAAGATCCGAGCGATCAATTTCGCGGAGTCCTTCAAGCCCGTGCGATAGTCAAGGGCCGCCGTGAACGTATTCCACGACTCCGGGAGTGCGGTCAGTATGGAGATCGAAAATTCCTCCTCCGAGACTGTTTGCTGAAGCGTCAGCAGGTCATCTCGGTGACCTGTCATCTGTCGAATGAACTCTTCGACGTCCTGGTCCTCCGTGCATGCAGCACGGAACATCTTGCGGCGCGCCTGAACGATCGCGAGGACGCCCTGCGCCTCATACATTGTCTCGAGCTTCTTACAAGCATCGTGACTCGTCTGCGCCGCCTTGACGTAGATAAGCACTTTATCGGCCACCCGCAGCCGAATCGCGGTAAGTGCCTTGCGATCCTTCGTCTTCCAGGTACTGATCTCTTTCTCCCTCGCCTCCTTCTCCTCTGCCTTCACGCCTGCTTCCGATGGCGATGGACACTTGAGGTCGCCACTCACGTAGTCCCACATGTCAGCGTCAATCAAGATGTCCGAGAGGCGCACCTTCCAGGTCTGCCAGTTGTCGGCGCCGGTGAGTGACTCGATCTTGTATCGAAGAATGTCGGCCATAGTGACGAGTTAAGAGTAGAGGGCGAATAAGATAACAAGCAGAGATTAGTGCCAAAAGGTAAGTCTTGATAGTCTTCGGTTAGAGCTGTACAGCGGGGCTCATAACCTATTGTAGGTTGAAGACTTCGCACAGCGGGTGGAACGTAGACGAGAGGATATCATTACCAGGCTCGAGATGAGCCCTTTATATACCGTACAGTGGGTGGCTACCAAACAATAGCGAAACATATACAAAGCGCCGCTCGCAGTGGCAAGCGGTGCACATGCGAGGCTATGCATCGTGAAACAAAGCAAAGACGACTCACGGTGTAGGTTGCCTACGTGCTACGCACGTACTCCAACAGCCCAGACCTGTGGGGACCGGTGAGCTGCTAGGGCGGGCGGGCAATAGCAGGTTTCGCGCGGTGAATTAAGGTCGGGCAGTGAAACACGTCGAGCCACCGAAACCGAGTCGTCTGTGGCGGTGTGAAGAACGCGATGCTGAGGGAGTGGAGGGTGGGGAAAAGAATGGAAGAGGATTCCTAGAGCTGCGATTCTGTAAGCCTAGGGAATCCGGAGTGACGGCGCAGAGGCTAGAGAGGCCACGCGCGCCACTCCTTCCGCGTTCGCACATAGCCTTGCTTCTGCGCTCAGCTCGTGCCTCGCCTCTCTCAGAATACAAAGTCAGGATAACTGGCGACTCTCACTCGACGCCGTCGGAATCGCGGAGATGGCGGTGCATCAATCGCGTCGCCTGGAACACCACAACTTAGCGCTTGAACTGCGTGTCAGGTGTGCTCGAGTGCAAGACGTTCGCAAGGTGCTCCTGTCAGCGCGTAAGTAGACGGCGGGCGCAGCCTAACTCCTGATGAGTCATGCAGGCTGCCCGAACGATACGGACGTTCCCGTCGGCAGAGCACCATCGCGAGATCTATGGTCATGCCAGTATGACATACGTTGTCCGCAGCCATTCAACGACGTGAATGCATGGGAGCGCAGCGGGTTTTGCAAATAGAATTGTGCGGCCGGATACAGAGCTACGGACGTGAATCCCAGATGCGGCCTGAGTCTGAGCGTGGTACCTGGAAATGTCCGCGTGCATTGACAATACCGGGCAGTATATCCCAAGTATATCCTCCCTCTGATGGGGCAGGCCTGACTCTAAGAATAGCGCAAATGCTACGCTAGGCCCATAAGCTTAGGCTTCACAGGGCCCATACCATTCGAAAGCTCGCCCTTTTGTGAGTCAGGAGCGACATCCTATAGAGGCTGCAACGTGCAACGCCGTGGCCCTATACTACTTACACACTCACGGACAATTGCGGCGCACATGGCCGGCCCTTGCACCCGCACCGTGCCCGTACCGCTGTTGGGGTATCTAATACTATAGGTAAATATTTGGTCAAAGCCGGGAGAACCTCGAAAGATTCGCACGTGTGAGCCTGTGCGACCGAGACGATCGTCACATTGAGACAGCCTCCTCAGGCTCCCCCGTACACAACGTCGTCGCTGCTGCGGCTGCCAGTGTGGGTGTCGACGCTAGCCTGCAGCGAGCGTGCGGCGCAGCGTCGAGCAGCCGAGGCGCGGGAGAGCGCAAGACAGTAGCTCCAAACGCAGCTGCCATACGCGGGGACCGACAAATGCGTCGGGAAGCGCGAGGAACGAACGCTAGCGATGCCGTCAGCTTCCTCCGAAAGATTCACGGTCCTGTCAACAGTCACGCTCTGGTCTCAGCGCTTGACGGTCTCACCTTCCATATCCGGATACCGGTAGCCACCGGCGTTCTCAGCTACCGTTCGCACCTCGCTCGGCCCCCTGTAACTCTCGTCTGCTGCTCGACTCGCCCGTTCTGTCGCACTCATAGAAACATCGCCGTCCGTGCGGCTGAGGCATTGTATTTACGCCACCGTAGGGTAGTATTACATGCAACCAGAATCAATTAGCTCGCGAGCAACGATACACGAGGACGGTCATAGGTAGGGACGTGAATATCGGCCACTTGCCAAGGATGCTACTAAAGCCCAGAAGGTTCAAAAACGCAGCTGCCATACGCGGGGACCGACAAATGCGTCGGGAAGCGCGAGGAACGAACGCTAGCGATGCCGCCAGCTCACAATATTAGAAGTCGGTCATACGGCCGTACAGCCCGGGACGCACCGCTACTAGGTTCTTCAACGTGCTCCTCGTTCAGAGGTCGGTCAGATCTGGATTTCTTATGTCGGCATGCCCATTCCCTTGACTAGCAGCCATGACTCACCTCCTCGAGTGTGTTCAAGTCTTGCATGCGGCGACGCCCAAGACTGCCTTGTTCTTCAGAGGACCTACCACCTTGCGCGCGGTGACCTGAATCGGCTCCTCTACCCGTCCCCTAGCGCCGTGGGCGACCTCGACTGCATAGCCCGACTGCGAGAACCTGTTGAGGCCCCAACTGTACATCTTGCCAGACTTGGTCACCAGAGGCGTGTGGTCCTGGCGGTGCGCCACCGAGGCGAACGTACCGCTGAAGTGCGGGAGAAGGACGAGGCTGGACTGCGTGTGCTGCCCAGGCCCCCAGCGTCCCCGCTCCCAAAGCCGCACACGCGCAGGCTCGCGTGGGGCTCGGACGTGACCACCACTGCGAAGCCATCAATCACCGCACACCGGAATCGGACGATCGCTGCGCACCTGTGTGAGGCCTCGACATGGTGACGACTTGCCCCACGCGGATGGGCGCGAATCGCGCGTCGACGTTCTCCTTCTCCTTCGCCGCGGATCCCTCGGACGGGCGCACGACGACCTGTTCTGGGTAGACCCTGTCGTCGCCGTTGCCCAGACCGAGTGCCGCGTTGCGATTTGCGCCCCATGTCAGTAGATCCGCTGAGCTTGTGTCGTCGCTCGCGGGCTTCGTGCCCTCGAGCGTGGAGTTGTAGAGGTCGGAGGTGATGTAGCCCCCAGGTCGCGCAGGGTCACGTCTATGTCCGAGCGCTGGAGGAAGAGAATGGTGGTGGAGAGATTGCCGCGGTAGAGCGCACGGTGGACGGCGCTCATGGGACTCGGTCTGTTCCAGGACTTGCCGCCGCCGCTGCTGAATGCTGAGCCCGGAAGCCTGAAGTCGGCAGCCTCCGCCGCCGTCGAGTAGGCGCTGAAAGGCCTACTGGTTCCGTCGGTGGAAGTGAGCGTGGAGCACGGTCATACGATGGAGGGGCGGACGAGACGACCTAGAGGAGCCGGGCGACTCCCTGCCTAGATCGAGTGGTCCTGACTGCTACACCCGAGGGGATGTAGCGGTGAGCTCGAGCGCAAAGGCGAGCTGCTCGGTGAGACGGAGGAGAGATAGCTACTCCCGGGGGATGCAGCGGCGAAGAGGGGCCTGCGGAGAGTGCGGGGTGGATGGCGCGATAAACGACCGGAGAGGCGAGTAAGCTAGGAAGACGCTAGAGGCCGAGTAGATCGCGGGCCTGTGGACACCGAAGGGGGCAGCGGTTGTTGCGGATAGCTGGTGCAGCGCGTGCGAGCGTGGCGTGAGGGTGGGGCAGGGATCGGTGCCCGGCGGGCGTGGGGAGCTTACGTGCGGGCGCAGGGATTGGCTGGAGCGTCCCGCCACGTCACGTACATCTCCGCCAACGACAAATGAGCTCCCCTCTCCGGTGCCCCTGCGCGCCGGCACGCGTCCTTCCCCGCGCTTTGGGGCGTACCTTAGACGCGCTACAGCCAAAGGAATTAGTGACCACAGACGAGTCTGTGACGCTCCCAAGTGGCAGCCGTCGGGTCACGAGCCCCTACTGACCATCCCAGTCAACGAGCAAGCCCACCATCCCAGTCAACGACGTGCAAGCACGCGACGTTCGGGAACGACTGCGATGAGTATCATGAGTCAACGGGGCAAGTGAGCCAACATCGCTCGGCCGGCTCGTCTACGAGGCGCTAGCAATCAGTGAACATGAAACAAAGATGAGAAAGAATGCTCACCTCTCAGTTGCCCGACCGCCGGACGGCGGTATCGATGTTCACAGTCAGCCCAATACATGAGACCACCTCAGCAGTCATCGACTCGACAAGAGGAGGGAGGGCTAGCTATGACGACTACGCGCGAGGGGACACATCACAAGCTTCTCCCTGTGCATACTGCGTCAGCGCTATGCCAGCATGAGTGTTAGGCTGACAACGTACCTGACACAACGTCACTGGACGTCGTCTTCGCCCTGTCCACCGTTCGCGAGGTGTCGCTCGCTGGAGGGCGATACGTGTACGTTACCGTTCCGCCACTGATGTCAGATTGATGATTCCCCACGAAGGCAGCTGTCGAGCAGGCGCTGCTGCAGGGGAACGCACGGGGAACACGTGCTCTTAGCTGTAAGTAGTGGGCTATTGTCGAGTATCTCGGCGCATAGCAGGGCGAACAGCGCGGACGAAAGTCTGTACGCCGAGCTTGTCCCCTTGTTCACGACGAACACAGCGCGTAACGGCTCGTCTCGGGCTACTCAGGGAGGATGCGATTGGGCGGGGCGGGGGTTCTGGTGGAGAGTGCCAGAGGGAGGTGAGTGCCGTCCTGACGGTTCCTGATACTGACTTACTCGCTCGCCAGACTGAACATGGGGAGAAGCGCGGAGCAAGGAGCGGCGTGGGAAGGACGCGAGCAGCGAGCGTTGAGCTGCGGACCAGGACGGCGGGCGGGGGCAGGGGTCTGAGTAACGTGCGGCTTCGTCGTCTGGACCGTGGCGCGATCAGTGCAAGCGGGCAGCGTGTTGTGGACGAAGGAATAGCCACGTTGTGTTCTCTATCTGCCACTTTTGACATGACAAAGGGATGTGTGGGCGAGGAACCAACGCGATGGCTCCCAATTCGCGCAGCGAACTCCCGGCCTGCGATGTCCCTCAGACAAGCTATGTGGATATGGGTCGCTGGAGGCACACCCGAGACACGAAGATGACTTCGTTCGTGTCCAGAGGCAAGTCTAAGAATGAAATCTTGAGCCTAAAGGCAACGACGCACCTCATACCTGCCAACCATCAGCCCTGAGCACCCCTCGTCTAGCTACCGTCCCTGTTCATTCTGCGGTTGTCAGCGAGCGTTGTGTCTGCCTCGAGCAAATACGTCAAGTTCAACTGACGCAAACCACACTCCTGCGATCGCGATCCACAAGTCCCGCCGAGCTGGGCGACGTTCAGAATGTGAGAACACCTCCTCGGCGGTATCGACTCTTGACAGTCATGATACTTGCGGAACACTCACGAGGTTCGCATATCGATGGGTGTTCATACGCCTCTGTGGCCCGAGCAACAGGCAACCCGGGATTGAGTGACAAACAGGTCCGGGTCGTATTCAGAGCAGCGACTCTCACTCAGCACCGCGAAAAGGTTTCCGAGGCGAACAACGGACGTACGACCATGACGGGGTGACGATGCGTATCTGACTGATTGGCAGTGATTGCCCGTGTTACCAAGTTCTCCACTGCGCGAATCGGTGTGACGGAGGGATGCAGAGGGAAGGCGCTGAATCACAGAGAGGGTGGGTCTTGGGTGGCTCCGGTCCCGGCACGTCTGGATGATGACAACGCTTCGCTCAGAAGTAAGCAGAGCGGGCAAGAGGGGGGGGGGGTCACTGTCTGGTCTGACAGCGACAGGTTCGTCGCCTGCCGTGAGCTGCTGAGTACTGAGGAGGGTCTTGTCTCAAAAGGGCGACGCGCGGAGTCCCGCGCGATTACATAATTAGGTGTGACCTACCAGTATAGCGGGTACCTGGGCGTAAGCACATACCGTCGGTAGAGAGGCGAGACGACGGTAGTACGTCTTCCAGTCATTGAGCTTCAAGGTGGGAGTGGACAGTCACGCCGCCAGGCAGAGGATGCTTGTGAGTAGTTACGTATGGACATCTACTAAGGTTACACACGCATGTACGTAGCACACACCTCACCAATTATATACCCTCTTCCTCTCTGGTTAGACGGACAGACAATCAGTCCGGTGGTGCTGCATCAGCCATATAGACCCTATACGCCGTCCCTACGACCTGCCTGGCGTCTCAATCTCAGGCTACGCCTAACGCCTTCTCTACAATAAACAATAAAATCAGAGGGGTACGCCTGAGTGTTGAATCAGGGACACTCACTTGACCTTTTGCTTCTCCGGCAAACATTGGGTAGATTTGCTGTGTTTTCGCGTATGGTTTGAGCGTTTGGCAGAAGACGAGGAAGGTGTAGAAGGTGTAGATAATGAGGAAGGCGTGGAAGTAGTAGACGAGGAAGTGGGCTGTTGGGCAAGAGAAGTATATTCAGGGCTCATTGAAGCATGAAATGTAGGACACTCACCTTTCCCGCCTCTTTCCCTGCCTCGTCTTCGCTGTCTGTGACGAGGTCTATGACCACACGTTTTTTAAGTTCGACCTTTGGGGCAGGTGGCGGAGGGAAATGCGAATAATCCTTAGTGTTGAGGTATCCGCAATACACGAGACCATCTTCCTCCAATTTGGCCTTGTGGATTGCACTCTTCCCTATGTCGGCACGGTAGAAACCAAGGTATTGGACCTCAGGCTGTGGCGCTGGGGCTGGCATAGCTTCCAGAAGTTGCTGGGGAAGCACACAAGTCAACCTTAATCAGGGCTTAGCACCGGGCGTGAGCTCACCTCTGCGTGTCCTGGAGGTCTGTGGCAGTGGTGGCTCGAGGCGATTGCGAAGGCGATTGCAACCGGGGTTCACCGAATTGAGCGCTTCCGACTTGCAGATCAATATTGACCTCATTGACATCCCGGACTTGTGGTTGCACTCCCCGTCGATTGTCGGTGCAGATCGCACGACCAAGGTCGAGGGCAAGCTCAAGGTATTGCCATTGGACCAACCGGAGCATGTCTTGCCAGCGAAGAAGGTCAACGTTCCTCTCGACGACTACGTGTAGGCAATCCATGAGCCACATTTACGTCCTCGCACGTTCGTCCGCCAATTGAGGATGGGCGATTTAAAGGCAAAGCCCCCGCACCACGTCAATCCCAGTGAAAAGTCCGAAATATAAGAGCGAGAATACAATCGAATGATTGTGTGTCGATCGCCGAGATTCGTACAAACCAGTTTTCAGACTATTGAGTGACACAAAGTTTGCCGAAATCGTATCAGAGAGATTGCCATTGAGCAATATGTGCAGCGCATCGCCTGCCATCGAGTGCAGTCCCTTCCTATCAAATTAGATGGAGGTGACCATCGGGTGTCCTCGAATTCCATCGAGTAGTTCAGTTCAGTAGGAAGTGGTATGCATCGAATATCATCGAGTGAGTACGATTACATGTGTACTGACGATAACTATTACTAGTAGTACTAGATAACCTGTAACTCTGACGGGGATTAATGAGTGCAAAGCGTCGGCTGGCCAAGGCGTCGACTCACTGGTACTGGGAATGCGTCGTCCTGCTCGCATGCCGTCTTGCTCGCATGCTGTCCTGCTCGTCACTGCCTTCTCGTCTGCAACCCGCCGTCCTGCTTGTGCGCGGTCTTCCCAGTGTCTGCCCGCCGTCCTGCTCCTGCGTGTTACCGTTCTGCTCGGATACTGTCTTGGCCGCACGTCGTCTTGATCGCGAGCTGTAGCCTGTTTTGCTCGCTGCCGCGATTGGTTTTGCTCGTCATTGAGCAGCCGGCCAAATCGTATGAGTTGTAGGTGCCGATGAACGATGGGCATGTGCGTTGGGCGCCGGCTGTGGATCTGATAGTACAGTTAGGCTGCTTAAGTTTGAAGAATGAGCTTACCATTATCGAAACACGTCTCGATACCAACTTCGCCGTACACTCTAGTAGTTGACTTCAACTTGTTGCATCTTGACTGCTCTGCCTGAGTCACGCCAACGAATCAGTCTTCGTATAGGCGAGTGGCTGCGAGTGAGTGCGAGGGTGTGTGATCATGAGCGAGCGGGAGGGCAGGCGCGGCGTCTTGCTCATGCGTCATCTTGCTCTGCGGCATCGGCGCGCGCTGTCCTGCTCGTGCGCCGTCTTGTCTGCCGGTCGACTTGCCCACCTGATGTCCTGCTCACTCACTGTTCTACCTGCATGCCGTGTTAGTCACACCCTGTCGTTGTTGCTCGCCGTCCTGTTTGCTCACCGTCTTTCTCGCCGGCAGCGCTAGTGCCGAGAACAGGTCTACCCTGGGCGTCCAGAGGCATAGCGGGACCCTTATCTGCGCGCAGAGAGGTCCTCTTTATTCGACTGCATTGAAGTACACCGGTGAGACTACTTCTCGTATTCGATCTTATTCGCCCCGAAAAACGGGGCTTTTCACTGGGCGTCAATCCTCATTACCTCGAACACCTTGTGCACTCCACTCGGGCTTGCGACAGAGCGCAACTGGGCTCGTCGCGGCTTACAGGTTCCTGTCTGCGTGTGATTGCGACTGTGAGTGATACCTCATCTCCAACTATAATGCACACTGTAGGAAGAGAATTCATTTGTTTCACGTGTTCCTTCCATGTAAATGTACTGCCGGAGTCCATCACACAAACATGACAGCCAGTAGGCCTCGTTCTCATCGTTGTCCCTCCATCCAGAATTGTTACTGTACGTTCGGAACACGTTGCCCACTCGCAACGGAAGTGTGGGAGCATCGTCGGCAGTGCAGCGCGCTGCGGACGTGAGTTCCAGGTGACGAAGACGAATGGCCAGGGCAGTGGATACCGAGAGACGAGGCCGACCACAGCGGGAAGCACCCCAGCATTGCGTGCTGCGATAATGCTGCGCTGCTACCAGGGAAGTCCGGGGACAGTGTACTGCTGTAACGAGGGAATGTCGTTCGCGCCGTGCAAGACGTCTAGCTCACGCGCCCGCCTTGCGGAGGACGGGCATTATCTGGGAAGGACAGGGAGTGAAGATTACCTGCGAGTCTGCCGTAACGATGGGCAGCCATCCGGCGGGTACTCTGGACGGTCGCCGACGAAGCCTTGTGTCCTGTCACCCCAACGTACAAGCCCTTAAGGGGCCGAAGTTGAGAGGTCTGCCAGTAAGACGAGGTACCGCGAAGACGCCACGCCGCCCCTTCGAAGAACCAGGCACGTAAGTTCTGTCATGCTACGAGCGGGATGCGGCGTTGACAGTGCGTCGAGATGTCCGGCCGTGCCTGGGACAAGAGGTGAGTCGCGACCACAAGGACTGCACAGATAACGGACCGGACAGTGGCCAGCACTCACATCACTCGCCGGTACGAGTGTATCCAGAGACTGGGTGTGGCACTTGCGCCTGCACGCTCTGCGTGTGCCCGGGGTGGGAGTTGCACCTCTGCGTCGCTGCGCTGGATGCGTGCGCGTACGATGTGTTTGGGGCGCGCACTGAATATTGAATGGGAAGGAGCGATCTGCGAATGCGGTCAGTATACGGTTCAATTGCGACTCACCGGTGATCGATAGCTGGCACAAAGGACTGTGGCTGAGCACGTCGACGCTCACCGACTGGACGTCAATCAGTCGCCACGTTGATTGTCCGGGCGGTTGTCGTGTGCATACCTGCAGGCGGGGAGCGGACAATCTCCAAGGAGCATGCTCGAGGGTCGCTATTACAGAGAATCTGCGACAGAAGTCCTAAGCGCTTGGGTCGGGAAACTCCAACGCGGACCGTGCAGAGCACCGGTCGTAGGAACCCGCGCAAGTACTTACTGGGTACGGAGTCTGGGTCACGTTCTTATGACCCGTGACCCGGACCGTACCGGCCAGCGGCCAGCTGCGCAACCGCCGGAACGGGTGTCGGGCTGTGTTCGGACAACCACGTGTTCGTGCCATCCCATCGCTCGAACACAACCTCCGAACACACGATATGGCAGTCAACGCATGGATGGCGGGCACACAAGCGAAGGCGTTCCAATCTACCTCCCTCTATCAGCAATCTATCAGCAATGCTCAGCCCTATGCGCTCGCTTTTCACAGGTCGCTCGGTGGCTTGACGCTTCATGTCTTCGTTCGATGGTTTTCTGTTTTCTTTTTCCCACTGACTCTTCGTGACGCTCTCCGGATCTGGTACTGCCTCGTTCTTCGTGTACCCGCTCTGCTATCTCTTTAACCTCCTGCCTGACTCTTCAAGCGCGTTGATGTTGACGTCAACCCCTCGTCCTTCAATGGCCCGGAGAAGGCAAAGAGTCGAGGTACGTCTGGTCGTGAATAATGTCTCCCAACTCGTACCGTGTCGTGCGGGTACGCTAACAGCGAGCACACAGTGCACCGACGTGCAGTAATAGGCTGTTGCACGACACATATGGCGACCGCGAGCCCGCGGGGCCAATGTCCTGCGCGCAGGCACGGCCGTCAAACGGGCGGCCAGGCGGACGAGCTAGCGGACCACTGGGTGGGAAAGCGGGCTGGCGAGTGGGCGTGCGAGTGGGCGGGTGGGTGAGCGGGCGGGCAAGCAGGGAGGTAGACAAGGAAAGGCCCATGCAGTCGCACACGCTGGTCGTGTGTCGCAGTGACACTGGCCCGCGGACGAGGCGCGTTAGCACGCGCAGTCACGCCGAGGGCGCGACGTGCGTACCGGGACCACGGCGGGAAGAGCAGGATGGCTCGAGATTTGGAGGGCGAGAACGTGGGCTAGGAGGTACGTCAGGCAGTGCGGGTGTCCATCGACACAGACACGTATGCACCTCGCTGACGTGTGCTTGACCAGGACATACACGCAGAGATGTGTGTCTGCACTAATGTTTGTGCAGCGATGTGCACCGAGCGACCTGTGAAAACATGTCAGCTCGAAGCCATACACGATTGGACGGAGGAAGGGCGTGTTCGACACAGGAGGTTCGCTTTCGACCGCTGGTAACACCCTGCGCTACGTACTGCCCTCACTGGCGACAAGGACGATGGCAAGCGGCGCACTCAACGAGTCCTTCAGCAATAACAGCCAGCTCAACATATGGGCGCAGTGTGTCGCAAGTATGTCCTTCAAGGTGGTCAGGAGGGCTAGGTGGGGCCAAAGCGTCAGTCATGACCACATCACGGTACGTTTATCAGAACCGTTGCCATGACTTCTAATTTATGACGCGTAGTCTGTACACGGCGCCTAGACTCATTTGTTTACTAGTAGCATGGGGCTACGTCGACATCGACCGCGGGGTGTACTTCGTTGCGAGCATGGAGAACGGAGAGCTAAACACGTGGGACCCTGCAAAGAACGTTGCAAATGCTGAGTGAGTAACATCAAACCCTGCAATGTGTTCTGAGACCCGGCCGACGAGCGAGCCACAGGCGTAGGGATGACGAGGAGGAGGTGCGAGCTGGCGGGTGTGAGGGCGAGCGAGCAGGCTCACGAACAGGCGGGTGGGCGGCAGGGCGAGCGGTGAGTGGGTGAGTAAAGCCTCAGGTTAAGCAAGTGAATTGACAATCAAACAAGTGGATGAGGGGCAGGAGAGCGAGCGGGCGGGCGGACGACAAACACGGTGACCACAAGCTTGCTCAAGCGCGAATAGACCGTGGGCATCGGGGCGCGGTAACATAAATGCATGTTGCGCACAGCGTTGACGACACGAGGGTGCGAGATGTGTGGTACCGTACCTGCAGTTCACCGTTGGCGAGAGTCCGCCGGGGAAGTAGGCGAGTCACTGTGAGCGTACAGGACGGTACAACATTCAACATTTTCCATGTGACCTATGGGCCTGCCACGTAAAACGTACATACACTACAGAGATGAACTGAAATCTCCTGAGCTCACTGATGCCTATTAACGGCGTACGTTGGAGCATTCACTGACGACCTTCCTGTGCACCTGTCAGATTCTAGAGTACAAAGGTGGTGGTACAAAGATAAAACACAACAATTCGTGAGGATGGGCAGCCGGGACGTAGAACCACAACAACACGGAGATGGCAAGGGGCACAAAGCAAGACCAAAAGCACAGACAAAGAAGAACGTAGATGAGACAGCCTCTCAAGGGGCATAGTCCTCGCTAGGGTCACCGTCCCCTGCTTTCTTCACTCGCTCCTCTTCCCATTTGGCAGTCTCTGCTTCATCCGCCTCCCTCTCCCTATGATCTGCGACGCTCAGAGTGCCCACCCAAGGTACAGCGGTCGGTATGTTCAGCACCAGCTGAGCAAGGCGCTTTCTCCTGTTCTCCTCTGCGCCCTCTGCTTCCTTGTCTAGTTCGTTGCCCTCCTGCCTCTCATCCTCCGAACGCCGGCGCTTTCTCTCGTTCCGTTTTGTCCGCCGCTCGTAGTCGCTGAGGGCGTCATCAGCTGCCCAGTCATGGAGAACAGAACCATCAATAGTAGTGCTGTCGCCAAACTGAACCCCAGGTTCAGCACGATAGTCCTGACTAGAGTTCTCGACGACCTGTTGAGCTGCCTGCCTGGCTGCTATGGCGACACTGCTAGCTATCCAAGCGAGCTTTGAAAGGACAGGTGCGTCCTCTGCTTTCTTCCTTGCTGCTTCCAGTAGCTTGTTGGCTACGTCAGCAGTAGAGGAAGTGACGGCAGACGTGGAGGAGGAGGTGGATGCACGAGGGAGAGGCGTCTTGCTGTCCTTCACTTGGAGCCTTTCTAGGAATGCAGCGGCAGCTGCTTCAGTGGCATTAGGGTCATGCCTGAACCAGAGGTATGCTCCCTGATTTAAGACTGTACGACGCATACCGACAACGGCTTTGCTGAAGCAGCCATTGTCAAAGCGCCTCCTGTCCTCTAGGTGCTTGGCGTTGTGCCAGCCAGTTAAGATATGCTGACCTGTAATCAATGCGGTGTTACTGCAGAGAAGTTCAATCCCAGCTCACCGCTGCGATGCCTTGCTCAATGTACCATTCCTCTGGCTTATTGAGTCGGAGGCCTTCCCTGAGGAGCTCCAAATCCGCGTGCCCGTAGAAGACGTAGAGAGTGCAAGTGATGCGACCCTGGACTACCTTCCCATCATAAACGTACCCAGGGTCAAGGACGGTAGGGTCATCCTGTTCTGGACGAGGGATGGCCTGAAGAGCCCTGATATGTTCCATCTTCTCGACTTCAGGGTGTGACTTGATGTCACGTGGGGCCTCGTTCACGTCAAGGACCAGGTGTACCGTGGGGCCATACTTATACTGCCCGCCAACTTTGATGAGTGATGCATCATGGGTCTGCGAAGAGGGTTAGCTGTTAGCGTAGCTTAAGACATATCCCGAATACTTACTTTAGCAAACACGTCTTTGCGTGTTTGCTTGTCCGATACCTCAATGCTCCAGAGGGGTGCGATGTCGACTCTGGAATCTGCTGTTGGAGAGGCAGGGAAAGGTTGGCGCACTTGGCAACTACCGACATTGTCGGCTACTGTGAAGTTACAGCCAATAGCGCTGGCCTTGGCTGAACCTTCGTGCTCAGAAATCTCCTGCATGGGCACCTGGTCTAACTCTTGATCGTACTCGTTGTGAGATGCAGAGATTCCACCGTCTGTCTTGGGCAGCTCTGGGAAATAATTGACGAATAGCTCCGTATTCATCTTGCATATTTTTCCCAGCCTTGAGCTTGCCTCCTGGTGGACTGCGCCTATATTTCCGTGGACCTCCAGCGTCTCTGTCATGTCGTCCCAAATAAATCTAATATTTGGCTTCAGCACCACAAAATAGCATGAACACGTCTGTTACTCACTTGAAAAATTGCACAACCTTCGGTTGTTTCTCAACGATGAAATGAACAATTTGGCTCCACTCCTGGACAGAGACACACACGACCTCAAAGGTCACATAGGTTCGTTCAGACTGCCCAGGACAGCAGAAGAAAAGAGCTTACACGGTGTTCTTGTTTGCGTATCAAAGGAAACTGAGGTTCCTCTAGCCAGTCCCCAAATAGTTTGACAGAGTGTGGGAGGAGCAGCCACGACCTCTCAAGTTCCTTCAGCCTATCCTCCAGGCCGCAGCAGTTGGAACGTCCTTCAGTATGGCCTTCGTCAACACTGAAGCTTGTATCTGGGTCCTCTGAATCTACGATATTTGTGACTGAGTACGTGACGTAGGTATCTGTCAATGGCGTATGCTCACCTAGCTTTCCTGCACTGGATTGTTCAGACTCTGCCTCTGACGTTGTAGAGGGGCTGCTTGGACGGAGACTGTCTATACATGGGTAAGTTGGCTATGAGATCTGAGAGCGACATCTGAGAGCGCCATCTTTCATTGGCACTTACCTGGCACTGCAAGGGTAGAGTGTTCACGATGGAGGGAACAATACGGAGAGTGTCGAGAAGACATGACTGAAGGTATAGTGAGTGCGTTGGTACCTTGCCAAAGACGACGTGTTATCTTACTGAGGTAACTGGGGTCCTAGTGACATTAATATCTATCCTGTGACTGGGAGGCGTGTCCTAGCTTCTTCTCTAGCGACGTGTTACCTTCCTCTCTCAACGTGTTCCTTCCCACTTGCAGCTTCCTCATTTTGAACGTGAGGTAAGTGCCTAGCTTCTTCATCTGCTGCTGGCAAAACGCCGCCTCTTATCTTGCAGGGTCCTCACTAATGAATGAAACGAAGGCCCAGCATTGGAGTTACCTAATTAGGCTCTATGCGGGATGCCGCGTTGAGCCTAATTTAGTAACTTCAGCTAAGGACGCTCTACTCTAACGCAAGGAGGACAACTGACCAATATATCACTACATGACGAAGGCACACAGCTCAAGATCTTTGTGCAGAGATGGCGTCCTACATGAACGTGTCATTGACATATGTTTCCTGGCTAGGAGAAGCTCACCCTTGAAGACTTAGCCAAGTGTATTGGTGTTGAGTGTACGTGGTGTTCGTTATCAGACGTACTAGAATCAGTAGAATGAGATACTTTCAGAGAACATCATCATGAAGAGCAACCGGTGTCCTGTTAAGCGTGAGAGGAAGGAAGGCAAGAGTACCAAGGCGGGTCAGGCTGCCGTGGATCAGCTTGTCAAGGTTTGAGTCTAGACGCCTAGGGACCACTCGCACCCGATTTAGCTGTGTAACCAGCTGTCAAAGGACTTTCCTTTCGCAGCATTTTTACAGTGTTTGCCTACCACAGTACTCTGGACACGTACGCATTCAAGTGTGGCACCAGCTGTTGGTCTTGCTGACTGGGACTGGTTTCAGATCATGGGCAAACGCAAACACTTGCAACACTTTTGTCCCTTGGGGGGTGAATTCTGCCCTGCTTGCGACGAGTGGTTTGAAACCGTCCCAAGTCTTATGTCCCATTTATCCAGCAGCAAGAGGTGTGCCTGGTATAAGAAGGGAAAGCTCAAGGCAGTGTTCCAGCCGTTAGCTGCAGCAACATCCTCAGAAGAGGAGGATTACGCGCCTGAGCCGCTTACTAGGTCAGTGGGATTTAGACCTGTTGATATTTCAGTCTTAAGGATTTCCAGCAGCGCCCACTCTCCCAGTCGGCAAGGAAGCCCATTTCCTCAGGCATCTGGCAGTTCCTCTTCTTACGGTAAGGTCCACTCCTTGGCGTACACTTGGAGCAGTTCAATGCCAACTCATTGTGCAGGAAACAACGGCAACGAAGACGAAGGCGATGATAGAGAAGAAGAGGAAGAAGAGGAAGAAGAAGAACTTCTTGAGGACCTGGTCTTTGTCCCTGTAGCCGGGCCCAGTCAAGGGCACCAAGGCAATCCTGAAGGCGCTGAAAGCTCTACGTCAGGAGCCCTGAGACGACGTACTGCTCTAGCCCTGGACGATGATGATGACAGCCGTTTTGAGGTGGTTGATGAGAAGGCAGGGAAGGAGTATGGAGAAGGGCAGACGATGAAGGAGGCTTGGAGGAGACGTTTTGCAGAGAGGAACAGCAAGGACGGCGTAGGAGGCTCAGGTGATAGTACCGTCTTGTTCTCCACGAGCCCATACTGATGCATCAACAGATGAGACCCGCTCTTTATGGGAGCCATTTGAATCGGAGATGGACTGGCAGCTGGCGGCTTGGTGCGTCAAGTCGGGTGTGAGTCAAGGCTCAGTAGATGAATTGCTCAACATACCTGGGGTACGTATGGTATGTTCGGAGAAGGGTCCAATCACTGACAAGGGCACAGTTGCGAGACAGATTAGGGTTGTCATATCACAACATGCGTGCCCTACTGCAAAAGGTCGACTCCATACCTGAAAGAGCAACCTGGACTGAGCAATGGCTCACCTTTAAGGACCACCCAGGCGAACGACATCTTGTGCAGATTCGTGACATTATCATGGCTATCAAGGCCTTGCTTGGCAACCCTGCACACGCCGACAAGATAGTATACCGTCCACGCCGTATCTTTACGGACCGCTCAAAGAAAAACCGTATTTACTCTGAGATGTGGACTGGAAGGTGGTGGCACGCCGTCCAGGTGAGTGGCATAAGTGTATATTTGCTGAGAGGTTGAGAGATCTGAACGTCTGCTCAGAGCCTGCTTCCTGACGGTGCTTCCCTAGCACCGGTCATTATCTCCACCGACAAAACTCAATTTACCCAGTTCTCAGGCAACAAGGCCGCCTATCCAGTGTACATGACGCTGGGGAATATACCTAAGGCCCTTCGGCGTAAACCCTCAGAACATGCCTGCATTCTCATAGGCTACCTCTCTGTCGACAAAGTCGACTCTACCGGCCTCTCTGAAGCAAAGCAGCGCGCCATGATGCAGCAGCTGTTCCACGCCTCCGTCAGGATGATCGTCGAGCCTCTCATTGAGGCAGGAAAGACAGGCCTTGACGTCACTGGGGGGGATGGAAAGGTTCGAAGGGTGTACCCAGTCCTAGCGGCGTACGTTGCAGACTATCCAGAGCAGTGTCTGGTGACCTGCTCCAAGTACGGAACCTGTGCCGTATGCCAGTGCCCAGAGTCTCAGCTTGAAGACGCCTCTTCCAAGACACCTAGGCGCCAAATATGGACCCTTGACGTACTCGAGAAGGCCAAAACCAAGGGAAGAAAGGGAAGCACAACGTTCTATAAGGCCTGCAAAGAATTCAATGTCTCTGGTTACGTGGTCAAGCCGTTCTGGAAGGATCTTCCGTATACCGACATCCACCACGCAGTTACCCCCGACGTCTTGCACCAACTTTACCAAGGCGTCTTCAAGCACCTTGTGGAGTGGTGTGAGGATCTCTTGGATGAGGAGGAGCTGGACCTTAGGATCCGTTGTCTCCCGCCAGCGTTTGGAACACGCCATTTCAAGAAGGGCATATCGGCCTTATCTCAGGTTTCTGGCAGTGAGCGTAAAGACATGGCCCGTATCCTCCTAGGCTGTCTGGTGGGCTGCATCCCTAACGCCGTCATGCTCACATTCCGAGCTTTGCTAGACTTCATCTACCTGGCTCAGTATCCCACCCATGATGACACTACCCTATCCTACATGGAGGACGCCCTCAAGTTATTCCACAAGAACAAGGCTGTCCTTGTGACACTTGGGATACGTGAACATATGAACATACCAAAATTCCACTCTCTCCTCCACTACGTCGACTCTATTCGCTCTCTTGGCACCACTGACAACTACAACACAGAAATGTTCGAACACCTGCATATCGACTGTGCCAAAAAGGCCTGGCGTGCGTCCAACCACCGTGATGCCCGCCCCCAAATGGTGAAGTGGCTCCAACGCCAGGAAAAGATCGCAACATACGAGACTCTTCGTGAGAGGCTTGTGGAGGAGGAAGGAGATGCTCATGTGGATGGGGCCTCTGAGAACGGTCAGCACTGTCCCAGGGCTGGGATTGTGCTGGCGAAGCATCCCTCAGTGACGCAGCAGTCCCTCAACTCTATTGGCGCAAAGCATCAAGCTCCCGGATTTTCCAAGGCCCTTCGCCAGTATATCTATCGCCTCAAACTTGGACGCCCGCTCACTAACAGAGAAGTAGAAGCCGCATCGTCGTACCTCCCATTTTCACGTCTAGATGTCTTCCATGGGTTCAAGTTTACCACAATCCCCCTCAGCGACAGCAAACCAGAGCGTGATGCAGTCAAGGCACGCCCTGCCAGTGGTGAGCAGCCTGGCAGGTTTGATACCGTTGTTGTCCTGCAGGGCGAGGAGGCAGAGGCTACAGGTCTTCAAGGTACGTAATTCTGTATGTTTACTGCTTCAATTATGCTCAGCTGGGTACTACGCTCACACAGGAACACGTATCGGACGCCTCAAAGTCGTATTTCGTTTGCCCAACAGGATAGAGCAGTTCAGAACAAACGAGTCCATGCCTGCACCTCAGGAATGGGCTGCAGCGGGCCCTCTGGCGTACGTGGAGTGGTACGCCAAGCTTCCTCCCTCTGCTGATCCCATCCACATGATGTACGATGTGAGGAAAGCTCCTCTACGTACAGATGGTACACCACCTTGCGATATTGTACCTTTGAGCATGATACGCCAATCCTGCCAGTTAATCCCCCATTTTTCAAGACCCACTGCTTCTCAGCCTTCTGTACGTGTACCTGAGGATTGGAACACTCATACCATACTTGATAAAGCGTCGAGGTTTGTGCTGAACAATTGGGCCACTAAATATTCGTACCAGACCCTGTGGTAGATACTGTATGGCGTAGTTTTTAACGATACAGTTCACAATGTCTACTTGAGTACCTTGGGCATCTTGAAATAAAGAAGCACAAGGGTCCTTGGTAATCAGTGGCGATACCAACAGCACACAGAGTAACCTTGCCAAGGCATACTCGTCTCCTCAAGGGTACACCTTCAAAAAACGGGTGCTGAAGGTTCCCTTGTATGCCTTGCAGCACCGTCCAAGGGCAGGAAGACTCGATAAGACATTCCTGTCCTGGTCAAGCCTTGCCAAGATAAATGGGTTTTTCCTGATGTCGCCGAGAGCCAGGTACAGTCGATGAGTGACTCGAACAGGAACCAGGATACATGCCAAATCGGGAAAGCGGGAACACTGTGGCTACGTAGACCGTGGCACATCGTATCGCGCTGTACAAGAGTCCGTGGAGAGTCCGTGCGCATACTAACGCGCAGTACAAGACCATGGCGCATTGTAACGCACCGGTAAGAGTCCATGTGTAACGGTGTGGCCGTTACACCACCTCCTCCTCAAGGGGAAGCGGTGACGCGACCTTCAGAGGTCAAGCCGTTGCGGCGGTCTCGAGACACGACCGGAACGTGTCGTGGTCTGTGTGGGCGGCACATACCAACAACGAGGATCCTCGGAGCGCGTGGGCGGCGGACTCGGAGGACGCGGGGCAGCGGCAGGCACAGCAGGAGCAGCGGAGGGCACGGCAGGAGCAGCGGAGGGCACGGGAGCGGATGCGGACGACGGGCTTGAGGCGGGCACGGGAGCGGGTTCGAGAGCGGGCGCGGACGGGACCTGTGGGGCAGAAACAAAGGATGTATCAGTAGCAACAGGAATGGGAGCGGATTTGTCGAGTATAAGACGATGAGGGCGAATGGCGCGAGGATGACGGCGATGGAAACGTTCGAGGTGCTCGTTGGAAGTGGTGGGAATGTCGGTGAGTGGGATCCATGAATCTTCGTCGGGGGAGAGACCCTTCCAGCGCACGAGGTACTCGTAGCGCTGGCCGAGTTTGCGAGAGTCGAGGATGTCTGAGATGTCGGGGAAAGCGTCGAGACTTGAGCTGTCGAGAATGAGAGGATCGGGGTCGGCATGGGAATGAAATTCAGAAGGATCGGAGTAGGGTTCGAGAAGGGAAACGTGGAAGACTGGATGAAGGCGAGAAAGATAGGAGGGAAGGCGAAGTTGGTATGCAGAATTAGAGATGGCGCGATCGACGGGGAAGGGGCCGAGACGGCGATGGTCAAGCTTGTCTGACGGTCGGGTGGACTTGATATGACGACGCAGCAACCAGACGAGCTGGTCCGGCTTGTACGTCGGGCTATCGAGGACATGCGCGTTGTATGCGCGAGCTTGGCGGTCTTGAGCCTCCTTCAACTCGGCGCGGAGCTCGTCATGGAGACGCTCCAAGCGCTGAGCAAGATCGGTGGCGGCGGGAACTGTGGTGCGTTCGGAGAGTTGGGGTTCAAAGGAAGGGTGAAAGCCATAGTTGGCAAAGAAGGGAGATTGGTTGGTGGACGCGTTCACGTTGTTGTTGAACGCAAACTCGGCAAGTGGCAGGTAGTCAACCCAGTCGTCCTGTTGATACGATGTGTACGCACGGAGGTACGTCTCGAGCGTCTGGTTGGTACGCTCGGTCAGTCCATCTGTTTGCGGGTGATAAGCCGTTGACGTCCTGTGATCAACCTTCAAAATAGTGGTAAGTTCTCTCCAAAAGTGTGAGACGAAAACGGAACCGCGGTCGGAGACAATTGTCTCGGGGAGACCGTGATAGCAGAAGATCCTGTCGAGAAACAACCATGCCAAACCCGGCGCGTCTAGCGTCTCGTTGCACGGGATGAAGTGTGCAGCGCGGGTAAGGCGGTCGCAAACGACCCAGATCGAGTCGTAGCCGTGAGAGCGTGGAAGCTTCACAATGAAATCCATAGATATGGACTTCCACGGCCTGTCAGGGATCTCCAAGGGGCGGAGCAAGCCGTATGGCTTGTGATGTGGCGTCTTGATGCGGCTACAGATATCGCACGCTTGAACATAGCGGCGAACATACGTCTGCATGCCTGGCCACGAGAAATCACGCCGAACAAGCGCCAGCGTGCGCGCTCGCCCGGGGTGACCTGAAACGAGCGAGTCATGACGGGAATAGAGAATGTCAGCACGCATGGATGAGGGTATGAAGAGTGAACCTTTGTGGATAACGAGATTGCCTTCCAGCGCAAAGCCCGTGTCGCCACGAGAGATCGCTTCGCGCCACTCGGTATCATTGCGGATGGCAGCTTGGTACCGACTGAGCTGCTCTGAGTTGTCGAGAGCGAGCGTTGTCAGCGCTGAGACTTGCTGTGGACGTGGAGCGTCCGACGCTGATGCTTGATCCGGAAATATACGCTCTGTGTGCAAAGGTGTGAGTAGAATTTTTTCCTGGAGGCGGAGGACGTCATCCCCCTCTCTCGGGACGTCGCGAAGGAGCATCCGCGGGGTTTTTAATCCCAGGCGCATAGTCCAGTCGGAAGTTAAATTCCGACAAGAACATTGACCAACGCGCCTGACGTCGATTTAGAATGCGAGAAGACATAAAATATACCAAGTTCTTGTGGTCGGAGACAACGGCAACGGGTTCAGCGGTGCCTATGAGCCACGCGCGCATGTCCCGGAACGACTCGACAATGGCGAGAAGTTCTTTGTCGTGCACATCGTAATTGATCTCTGCCGGGGAGAGCTTGCGAGAGAAGTACACCACTGGGTGTAGGAACCCTTGAGCGTCCGGCTGGTGCAGGATACCTGACATAGCAAAATCGGAAGCGTCAGTAGCCAAGGTACACGGGAGAGACGGATCGTAGTGACGGAGAACGGGAGCCGAGGTGAAGACGCGCTTCAGCCGCTGAAAGGCGTCGGCGGCGTCGGGTGTGAGCACAAATGGCTCGCCTTTACGGTCCTTGCGCGTGAGCGCGTTGAGCGGGAGGACCGTCTCGGCGTAGTGGTCAATAAAACGTCGGTAGAAGTTTGTAAACCCGAGGAAGGACTGGATGTCCTTGACCGATTGCGGAGCAGGCCAGTCCGCGATTGTTGAGAGTTTGCTGGGGCTCATCTTGATGCCATCCGAGCCCAGCCGAAAGCCGAGGTATTCGACTTCAGACCGGTCGAACTCGCATTTCTTCGCGTTAGCGAAGAGCCCAGCGCCCTCGAGACGCTCGAGAACCATCCGGACGTGATGGTCGTGCTCTTCCTGGTTCTTGGAGAAGATCAGGATGTCGTCGATGTACACAACACACACGACGTCGAGGAGGTCGCGGAGGGTGTCCTGGATGAAACCTTGAAAAATACCGGGTGCGTTAGTGAGACCAAATGGCATGACTGTGTACTCGAAGAGTCCGAGGTGCGTGCGGAAAGCGGTCTTCCACTCGTCACCCTCGTGAATGCGGATGAGGTTGAAAGCATTCTTCAGGTCCAAGACCGTGAAGACCTTGCATCCCTGGACTCGATCAAGCAGATCGTCCATGAGTGGGAGCGGATACCGGTTTTTCTTCGTAATGGAATTGAGACCGCGATAGTCTACGCAGAGACGTAGCTCGCCAGTCTTCTTCCGTACAAAGAGGATCGGCGATGCAGCCGAAGAAGTAGACCTGCGAATGAATCCTTTTTTGAGGTTAGTCTCGATGTAATCGAAGAGCACTTGGCGCTCATGTTGCGACAGGTGATACATCGGCCCAAAGGGCGGTGTTTTCCCCTCCTCTAGCTCGATAGATGCATCAAAGCCAGGGCGATGAGGTGGCAAGTTCTCCACCTCAACTGGTGAGAACACCTTCGCAAAATCGTGATATTTCTCGGGCACCGACTGCAGGAAGTCGTCAGGTGCTGCCGAGTCAGGCGGGGGCTCGGGAGGAACAGAATCCAGGGGCAGAGTAGCCGAAGACGGGTCGGGCTGAGCATCGAGCTGCATAGATGCGAGCTGATACCCTGGAGTACCCTTGGGGTGATACCAAAGCAAGGCTGTCTCGTTGTGTCGAGCATGCTTGCGGAAACGCATAGAGTTAATGAAGGAGATGTCAAGTGAAGGAGTGGGCGTAGAGTCAGGAGCTGAAGGCAAAGCAGAAACAGCATTCCAGACAGACGAGAGCACACTGGTTTGACCGGAGCCAATTCCAGATGCTGGAGACAAAATGGGGGAGCGAGACGGACTCGAAAGGGATGGAGCCAACGACGATGCAGTCGAGGCGTTCAGGTACGACACACCGTGCACAGACGGGTTGCACTGGGCTCTGTCTGAGCGGACAATGCTGTCGGTACAAGCAGGAACTACCATCCTGCCGTTAAGACCGAGGCCTAGACCGACAGTCGTAGTGGAGCACATATGAAGCGAAGACACAGAAGTGTCTACTCGGGCAAGACCGAAGCCTTTTCCGAGTGCAGAGACAGGGTATGATGGGTTGGCACCACAGCATGACAAAGCAAGTCGCTGCCGGGCCCAATCAATCGCTGGATTGTGGCGTTGCAGCCAGTCGAGACCAAGAATTACAGGAAACGGAACAGAAACAAGCCCAAGAGAAATTGCTTCAGAATGTTTTTGAACAGACAACGACGTTACGACGTCGTGGGTGATCAGGCCAGACGCGATCGGTCGATCATCTACCGCCGTAATAGGTATCGGCACGTCTTTGAGACGACGCGGGAGAGCGTGACGGTTTGCGAAGTCGAGAGAAATGCATGAGCCAGTCGCACCGCTATCAACAAGCGCGTACGTGCGAACTGGCTTGCGATCAGGAAATGAGAGAGAAACCGAGACGAAGAAGTGGTCCGAGGACCGCGGGTTAGCATGAACATGTGATGAGAGTTGGAAAACGGGTGAACAAGCAGGCTTGGGTATCCACACGCCGTTCACCGAACGGACGTGCGTTGGGGCACCCGCGGCGACGGGAGCCTGAGTCCCTGAAGATGCCGGAGGCCCCGGGACGGGTGAAGGATCTCCGGCTAGGCTTTTCCCGCAGAGGGAGCAGCCTTAGCCTGCTTCTTGGCCTTCTCCGACATGTTAAGACACTCGGAGATGGTGTGCTTACCCTTGCCGCAGTAGAAGCAGAGGCCATTCTTGCGGCGATACTCCTTCTCGGCTGGGGTTAGCGGGCCGCGTCGAATGGCGTCGATTTCCATCGGAACAACATCATTGTTCGACGGCGTGCTCGCAGGCGCAACGGGCGCCGGAGCGGACGACGATGCTGGTGCTGACGACGAGGAAGCATGCTGCCTCGGAAGTGGGTGCTTTCCGGCAGCTCTCTTGTTATACTCCCTGGTCTCGACATCAAGATCATGGATCTTGTTGTCAGCATCAATGACAATCTTAGTCCACGCCTCAAGACTATCAGGGCGGGACACAGTGACCAGGGCCTGCTTAACAGCGGGCTTAAGACCCTGGTCGAACATGGCGATCTGCATGTAGTCGGACACGTCGACATAGGCGAGGAGCTCCTTGAAGCGGGAAGCGAAATTCGCCGCGGAGCCAGTCTGCCGGAGCTTCTGCAGCTCGCGGTAGGCCTTATTGACCTGGTTAGCGTCCTCGAAGCGCTTCTTAAACGCGTCTTCGAAACGCGACCAGTCACGCAGCAACTCAGGTTGCGTGCGCTCGACGTCGTTGTACCAATAGAGGGGTGAACCATCCTCAAGGTACATGGACAGCATAAGCGCACACCTATAGCTGTCCACGACGTTCTGGAGCTCGAACGTCGCGCGGAGTTCGCGCAGAAACGGAAGGACATGGTCGGACTTACCTGAGAACATGCGCGGCGCGCGCGTCTTGACGTTGGGACCAGAGCCTCCACCACCGCTGTTGCCTTGCGAGGACACGGTGACGTTGACGGGCTGAGGTGACGTGGCCGCGACGGTGAGAGCCTCGACGCGCTGGGTCATCGTGAGGAACGCATTGCCCATTTGCGCTTGGTTGTTCGAGAGCTGTTCGGCGTGCCGCCCGAGAGCCTCAAGCGCTCGGTAGAACGCCTGGGCTGGGTCCTCGGGAGCCGGGGTAGGCTGCGGTGCTGGAGCTTGGGCGTCCTGCTGGCCGTCGTTGCCCCAGCCGTCGAAATCCTGACCTGGATTGAAGCTATCCATAATAGGTTAAGTAGTAGTATAGCCCTTACGAGCTCGGATAGACTAGAAGTAGCGGAGGGATACCAATAAAAATGATGAGCTGGCACTTGGACAGCCCAACGGAGACTACTAGCGTAGTTAGGGGTGGTCTTGCCAAACTGTGACGGGCGTGCCGGGGGCTGGCCGGGTTGAGTGTCGAGACGTAGGCGAGAGCGAGAGATCGTGCAAGTGTGTAACGGATATTCCCGTTACGGTATGTCTCGTCTTGTATGTTTGTCATTGTTTGCCTGAGGGCTCGTATGGCACGCCTGTGCACCTACGAGACCTCAGCCTTTTACCTCGTCACCGCCTTTGTATGCAATCTGTAGACAGTACCTCTTGAATAGAGACTGGGTGCAGCGCATACGAGGCACGACGAGTAAGGCGCCTTACACTTTTTTGCGCTCCAGAAAAGCTTCTATCTCTCTGGGGACTATCTACTCTAGGCAACAAACTCTCGAACCTCGAAATTCGACATCAACAAACTCTATGCTACTTTGATCATCCTCTGGCCAACTCGACAACTCGACAAGATGTCCGAGTCGACCAACACCCCGTCCGCACCTTCGCGAGGCAGCCGCGGGTCCCACAGTGGAACCCGCAGCAAGCTGAAGGCGTTGCGTGCGGAAGTCCGAGCAAAGCTCGCCGCAAGTCAAGAGCGGATCAACAAAGCCCTCGAGGAATCCAAGCAACTCGAGGCCGAACTGCTGGCAACGGTCGACGCCGCTCTGTCCGAGGCCAGCAGCCGCAGTCGGTCTTCTCGCACGAAGACCACCCGGACTGAGTCTTATCACCGCGAGGACTCAGCCGGAGCCCTCACAGAGCAGGCGCCGTCCGACCGTGAGGTCGAACAGGCACCGCGCACTGAGCGGCTCGAGCCCAATGTCGAGCCCGCTCAAAACCGCCCGGAGACCGACTCTCCACCTGCTTCGACCCAGCCGATGAAGCTCGGCACCACTCTGAGGAGTGGTGAGCGCGCCGAGCTCGACAACGTAGCCGTAGTCGAGCTCGTGCCTGGATTGAACGAGCAGCGCCAGGAGCTGACTCGTATCAGCACCCGGGAGGGCATAGGCACACAGTACTACAGTAGTACTGTGTGCAGTGGGAACGAGCCCACGCGTGTAGATACGCTCGTCGCGTGTTCAGAGATGAGCCGCGACACAAAATATATATATTCGTCGTCGAACGCCGTGCGCGCCACGACGAGCAGCCTGCTCGACGCGACGCGCGACGCGCTCAACGCTACAGGCGTCGAGCGCCACGAGTCTGTGGTGAGCGCCCCGAGTTCTAGCGCCCACCGCACTACGCTCGACCGCCACCACCGACCCCTCGTCCTCGCCTCCTCCCACTCTCTGGGCAGCCACCTCGAGCGCCCGTCTGGCGAACCAGACGCGCGCGCCGCCCCGACGCGAGTGCGAACTCGCGTTCGCGAATGGCTGGCTGACTTACCGCCAGTCCAGTCAGTGGCGACCGACGACCTGGTACCTCCCGGTACCAGATCGCCAATTCCTCCCTCACCGGCTCCTCAACTCTCCCTTCTGGTCCCGCGCCTCGACTTGGGAGGTCCCCTCTTCGAGTCCGATGACTCTGGCGACCGTCACAGCGGCTCTGGCGACACGCAACACAGCCGCATGACCCAGGACTTGAACGACGCGCGTTCAAGTCCAACGCCGAGCCGCAAGACTGAGCGGACCATGGACAACGCGGAGCAAGGAGAGTGGAAGGAGGACAGGGGGCAGAGGAGTAGCGAGGTTGAGGAAGGAACACAGGGACAGAGGGAGGAAGGGTGCGGGGCGAGCAGGATGCACGAGCACGAAGGCTCGACAACCACAGGCACGTACTCACCGTACGTCCCTGCATCGCCGCCTCCGCTTCCAGTGCCCGCGCCAGCACGCGTAACGACGGACGAGAGGTTCGTCGTGCGTCCTATTGACCACGAAGACGGCACTTCCGCCTCCAGGTACGACTGCGAAGTCGTACCGGATGTTTCGCGGGATAGCACGTCTGTGCTACGGGACGACCTCGCGGTCGTACCCTCCAATCTCCGAGGCAGTACGCCCAGGATACGGGACGACCTCGTGGTCGTACCGTCCATCTCGCAAAGCGACACGGCGGACGCGCAGCAGTGCACGTCCGACGTGTCCCATTCATCCATCACCGACCGATGGATAGCGAGTACGCCGAGATTGATGCTCGACGTACACGCTACCGACCAGCATAAAGGGTCGAGAACTGAAGGTACGCCCCTGATGGACGTACCCACCTCGATACCTCCTACCTTGCCCGCATCCGCACCAACAAGCGTAGCGACGAACGTTCAGTTCGTCGTACGCGTTGTTGGTCATGAAGACGGTGCGTCTGCGCTACGGGACGACCCAACGGTCGTGCCTCCCATTCTGCAAGGCAGAGCGCATGCGGTAGGAGACGACCTTGCGGTTGTACCTCCTAATTCGCGAGGCAGCACGACGGACCTGCAGCGATGCATGTCCGAAGTGCTCTACTCAGCTTCGACCGTCCATTGTGCAGCGCGTACGCCCAGCCTACTGCTAGACGTACCCGGTGGCTATGACCACTGCGCGTCGACCGTCCCTGACCCTTCGTCTGGCAGGCCCATCGCTCGACCAACTGCGACGCCACACGGCCTGCACGTCCTCACGGAAGTGCAGGCCCCCAGTTGCTCCGATGTAGCTGAACCTCCTGAGGTTCAGCTGGCCAGGTCGTGGGACGACCTCGACGACATCTCCAGCAGCCCCCAATCGCGCGCAGCCGACCTCCGAGAAGACTTGCACTCCCAACCGGAAGTACAAGCCCCCGGTAGTTCCAAGACAGCTGAACATCTCGCGGTTCAGCTGACAGGTCCACGATACAACCCCGACCGACTCGACGAAGCGGCGGACCTCGGCCTCGACTTCGACCTCGACCTCTCCAGCAACAGCATCCACCGCTCTCTCCGCGATCTTGGTGCCCCGACGAGCGCGCTGCCCGACGATCGCGTATTCCCGAGCAACGCGCGAGCTCGAGATCGCGACCCGACTACTGCACTACCAACAGTGCAGCGGCCGGCGCTTACGAAACCCGACACGCCAGACCGGTGTCCCGACCGTCAACCCGGCGAGAACTTTACAGTTCTCGCCGAGGGCTCGCGTCTAGGGAACCCCACCCAACGTTCCATCGACTTCTCCGTGGTCTCCGACACCCATGGCGACTACGACGGGCACCACGAGTCGGAGATCGCACGCGAACTCTGGGGAATGCGCGTAGGACCGAATGACGGTCAGGGCGGGGACGAGGGCGATATGAGCGAGGGCGAGGAAGTGCGAGAGGTAGATGAGGAGGGTCAGGCAGAAGGAGGAGAGGGGGAAGGGTGCAGGGCAAGAAGAGAAGTCGAGCGAGTCGAGCGGGATAGCTCGACGACAGGTACGTCTTCGATAGACGTATCTCTTCCTTCCCTACCACCATCTCCTATCCCACTACCATCGCCTGTGACGACCACGACAACCAGTGCGGTTGTCGTAGCAGTCACCGCACGCGACGATGGTACAGTCGGCCCAGGGGGCGACCTACAGGTTGCGCCCGGCACGGCCATACAATGCGGTATGATCGGCAAGCGAGTGTGCCCGACCGGCGTACCCAACGTCTCTGCGATTCACGCGCAGACATCGAACTTTTCGTTCGACGCCGGATTCGAGGAACCTGGCGGCGACTCGAGAAGCGAGTACCTCACGGTACTCGCCCCGCCGTCACCAACCCCTGTCCTGATACCACCATCGGCGACAACCACGACCACCGATGAGGTCGTCGTGGCATCCACCACGATGGACAGGGGGAACGCCGACTCACCAGACGTCCGACAGGCTGCACCCGAGCCTGGATGGCGACCTTTGGGACGCTACATGCCACCTGCACGACGCATCCACGTGCAGCAAGACCGATGTGAGCCAGCTACGGTCGACGGCGATGTGAGCCAGGCCAAGTACCTCGCGGTACTTGACATCTCCAGCGAGCGAAGTCAGGACCCACCGCGGAGCATGTCCAAGATGGACATGCTGCCGTCTTCCCCGGACCCAGCGCAGTCAAACGAAGGGACGGGGACTGATGAAGTCACGTCGGTACTTCCAGGGCAAGGGAAATTTGGCGAGGACGAATCCTCGTCCTCGCGGGTACAATTACCTGGACCGTATGGTGTGGCAGGCACATCCAGCTTACCGGGTGATGCACCCGCATCGAATGACGCGACGACCAGGGCGTCGTCGCGCGCCCATAAAAGGGAACATCCACCGCGAGGGCTGGATTCATCGGACTCGGGTGAACGACGACGTTCAACGACTACCGATGGTATCGAGACCGAGCCGGCGCGAGCGCAAGGAGGAGATACCTCCTCTACGAGGGGGGGTACTCTCTTGAGAGGGGAAGGGAGCGGGGCCTCGAACGGCCGCCGCTCATTCCACAACACAAGCAGTACATCACACGAAGATGTACTGGCCTCGAACCCAGCAGCGACACGGACGCCAAGCCGTGAGCTTGACGTACGGGCCACCCACGGGAACTCGACGCGAATGCCAGCTACTCGCACATCGAGTAGTTGGCGCGATGTACAGGATACGGCGCGAGTGGCCAGTACATCATACAATGGTGTATTGGGACCAGATGTAGTGTCGGGCCGTACGTCCAGCGTAGTGCTCGACGTACGAGCTTCACGTCGGACATCGAGACACGTACCACCTGTACCACGCGCATCGAGTGATCGACTCGAAGTGCAGGATACGGGTGACCGTCGCAGCCACGACATCACTCGGGAAGCCAGTACCTCGCGCCGCGAAGTACTGAGACTGAACCGAGTGTCGACCGCACTGGATCGTCCAGTAACCGTCAATGTGAGTCGATGGCCGAGTGACAAGAGGTCGCGCGAGGAATGCTTCAGCCTCCTTGCAGACCAACTTGACCACGACTTTGACGAGGCCGATGTCGCGGCAGGTGCTGGCGAGTGGGACATTTGGGCTCACTGCAAGAGGTCAGCACTTAGCTGTGGGCATGCCATCGAGGAGATGTCCCCGCGACCGAGGACATATTCTCGTGCTGCTCAACGAGCATGGGACCACTTCCAGAGGGAATTGGAAGTGGTTCCTCTCGAGTTTGATCCTCTGCTCATTGCACCATTACCTATGGAGATGGTGCGATATTGGGCCTACAACAAGCTGGGATGGCTTGTTGTACCACCTCGCAGTCAACCTCGGGATGACTCCGACTGGTATAACTCCTCTGATGAGGAGCCTCATACCACCACTCGTGAGGAGTACCCTGACCAGATTGAGTCGGAGTACTTCTCCGAGTCCGAGCACCATAGCTCGTGGTACTCACGAAGTTCAGGGTCTGAAGAGACAAACTCGGTAGTAGTCTCTGACTACTACGAGCAGTCCGAGATGGAGGATACCCAAAGTTCTTCTGCACTATCTGCCGAAGATGAGGGTAACTCGGAAGATGCAGACTACTACTCCGAGTCCGAGTAGTAGTCTACGTTCCTGGTTGCATAACTCCATCGAGTTATGTATGACAATGGTGAACGGTTGTGTCTGCTCACTGACACGATCTAGCATGTCGTTGTCTACAGTTCAACATCATCTTTGTTTTGCCACTTGCTACCACCGTTGGGTTGTTGCATATGTTTCCTTTCCTTTTCCTTTTTTCTATCTGTTTCTCTGGTTATCGCTGGGACCCGTGGTCGTGTCCAGTGGGGGAGGGTGTAACGGATATTCCCGTTACGGTATGTCTCGTCTTGTATGTTTGTCATTGTTTGCCTGAGGGCTCGTATGGCACGCCTGTGCACCTACGAGACCTCAGCCTTTTACCTCGTCACCGCCTTTGTATGCAATCTGTAGACAGTACCTCTTGAATAGAGACTGGGTGCAGCGCATACGAGGCACGACGAGTAAGGCGCCTTACAAAGTGCGAGAGCAGAGGACAAGGGCGCAGGCCCGAACACTGGTGTTGGCAAGACGAGAGACGTACAAAGCGGAGCGCCAGCTATCTAGGGAATCGCGGGACTCGCCGAGAGCCAGGTACAGTCGATGAGTGACTCGAACAGGAACCAGGATACATGCCAAATCGGGAAAGCGGGAACACTGTGGCTACGTAGACCGTGGCGCATCGTATCGCGCTGTACAAGAGTCCGTGGAGAGTCCGTGCGCATACTAACGCGCAGTACAAGACCATGGCGCATTGTAACGCACCGGTAAGAGTCCATGTGTAACGGTGTGGCCGTTACAGGTGTGGCCAAGTTGTGGCTACTCTAATGCAACAGCACGTGATCGTGTTTTGCGTCCGAATCTAGTACTTATCGTAGCGGCGCAAGCACCGATCCCCGACTCCTGCATGGCACACAGCTGCTCAGCGTGCCACAGCAGCATCATAGTGTATACTATGTATTGTGATATTGTACCATTGAAATGGTATTGAGACTCAATGATAATTGGAAGCCCTCACGCCCGCGGCTTCGCCGCCCGGGCGTCTCGGGCTTCCACGAGTCTGAGCTACACGGCGAACTTACTTAAGTACTGTAATACATAAGTACTACTATATCGGGTCACGATCTCGTCCACCTTAGCATTCGACAAGCCCTCCTCACTCTGTATGGGCCATAATGACCTTAATTATTGTGAGAAGGTATGTTAAGAGACCTCAGAAATACGAGAAAAATATGAGAAAAAATATACAATCATTGAGTCGAGCTCAGTAGCTAAAGTTCTGGTCGAGAGTAGGGTGAGCCACACTGCTTACCAGAAATAGGTATCATTGCAAAGGGTGATTTTTCCTGCACACAGATCTCAGTGTATTGGCCTCAAATTTTGTACAGGCATTACAAGGATGCATTAAGACATGCTACAATTTATTTCATAGCTATAGAAGGGGTGATTGTTGAATGAGGCTCGAGTGACCGACTACCTAGACTGTCCGAGATCGTGACCCGATATACTGTAGAATTTAATTCAATCCGGCGCGGGTTGTGACGTGTGACGGCCGCGCCGCCTGAAGACGGCGCGGCGCGGGCGATGGTGACGTGTGACGCATGCGCGCAGACGGTGCGGCGGCGCGTCAATGCGCTCAAAACATCACCAAAATGTGTGCTGGAGACCGCCGCCGGAGGCGGCGAAAAATATATGCATTTGTCACGACCGGCGGGGCCCTCCGTGACCTGTGACAAGGGCCGTTTTCCGGTGCGGCGAGGGGCCTTGTGACGTGTGACCGCCGGATTGAATTAAATTCTACAGTAGTACAGTGCATGCGAGGGCTCCCAACATAATAGAGGCCCTCTTGCCTTCGGGAGGAGTTATTTGGTGGTCAAAGATCCAGACGTCCAGACGCAGCCAGATGCGCGGTCGGATCCAACTGCCTCGAGCTGCCTCGTAAGACACTCGAGCATTGCTGCGATACCGCTTATGGGAATTATAAGTCACGTTTTTCTCACGGAGGGAGCGGCATCGCCGGCTGCGAACGACTTATGGTCGACAAAGCCCCCTCCGGTCGGAGTCGGGGACTAGGCACGCATTAAAGCCGTGTAGAAGCTTGTAAGTTAAGTACAAAGCTCCATTGTTCATCCAATCGAAATGATCATCCAAATGTCCTCCGTGAACCTCTGCACTCCTCGTCTGACGAATCCGCTGTCTGTTACTTTGGGTAAATGTGCCTGAAAGGTCATGCATGTGGTAAGCTGGGTTGACATCCCCTTTTACAGGCTGTCTGGATACTGGATACTATTGCCCTAGCGAGGCATGATATTCTCGATGAAGCGCAACCTGGAGGGACTGACCATCTGAGCGGCGTGCACCCTGCTCGCCGCGAGCCTCCTCGGAAAACTGACCTACTTGCGATGGGCCGAGCGCATCCCATCCGGCGTAGAACCCGGTATCGCACGCAAAGGTACGCCTTGCCTGCCCCATCGCCGCGTAGATCCGCCTGACAGCACCCCCAGAACTCACGTCCGCGCTATGGGACGTCGAGCGAAAGCCCGTGCACTTCCAGTTCGACCACTACCAGCGGTACGGGCTGGACGCGGAGCTCCAGTGGGCTGCACTCGTGCCCCATGACGGCCTCGTCCACGTCGCAAACTCAGACGGGCACGAACCGCAGCCGTACATGCTCTCGATGTTCCACCAGCTGCGCTGCCTCGACGTCCTCCGCGCGTAGTACCGCGTGCCGCTCGAGGAGCGCGACATGGAGCGTGCGCGGCACTGCATGAACTATATCCACCAGATGGTGCTGTGTCGCGGGGACATGCACCTCGAGACGTTCCTTGCGGACTTTTGGAGCCCCGAGAACGTCGACCGGAGGGGGACGTATCGGTGTCGCGACTTCCGTGCGGTGTATGATGCGGTGGAAAGGAATCAGCAGGACCATAGGCAATGGTTGGATGGGAGGAACACGACCACATAGCTTGTATGAGGCATCGCTTCCTTTCAGTTCAAAATGAGGTGTACGATGGGGTCATAAGTATGTGTTGTTTGAGTGGCCGAGTACGCAGCACGGCATCTCGATGGAACTCGGTAGGCTCTAGCAGGATGTACCGGCCGTGCAGCGGCTGTAGACGAGCCAATGCTGCCCCGTCCTACCAGTCAACAGGTCTGACAAGCCAGTGCGGTGTCAATTCGGGCTTTTTGAAACACGGTTTACTCCGGGAAGGCCTGTCGTACCACCGATAACTGCGCCGAGATCCATAGCGGGAACTCGGCTGAGCCAGCGGCGCGCCAGTCTGGCAAACCGACTTCTGGCGAGCGATGCTGTCATGGTAAAGGGAAGCACGCATGCCGGAAGCCCTCCTTCCTTCACTAAAGTAGCACGGAAGACTGAAGTGCGGACTAGTGTGGGCGCATCGGGGTAACGTCGAGTCTGACAGGCGTCGGGCGCTGCGAAGCTGAAAGTCATGCTGCGAGGTTATCGGCAACACATGACTGCGCCGAAATGGTTGTGTGCCGCAGTGCGGCCGGAGGGAAATTGGAATAAGAAGCGTAAGCCTCGACGCGCGTGGACTCGTACGAACAGACGCACCCGCTGAGTTCGACATCGTACACTGCCGTCACCATGCAGGCCCGCACCTCCCTCTTCGCGCTTGCTGTCCTCCTCCTCGTCGCGATGTCGCACGCCGCGGCCGTGGTCACCCCGGAGAAGCGAGTCGCAGGTTCGTCATTCTTATCGTATAGTTCTTGTCGTGTTTGCTGACTCGAGCTGATTGATAGACCCCATGAACATGGATGAAGACGGTACGCCTATATGACAGCGCTGGCTGCCCGTACGGATGTGCTGATATAATGGCATTGTCCCAGACCTCGTACGCGTCCGCGCGATGATCTGAGAGGCTGCGACCTTGGTAATGGTAGACCTCCGAGAGGAGGAGGACGCAGGCTAATAACTCTTCACATTCAGCAGGTTGGCGGAAACAGGACCAAGACAATCGGACTTACGCAACAAGTCGCAGTCCAATGACTTCCCCGTCGTATGTCCAGAAGTATGGGCAGTTTGCTTTCGGATATACGTAGTCCGTAATCCGTACTAGTAGATGACATCATCAGAGAATGCCAACCGTTGCAATCCAGAGTTTAGCTGAACAAGGCGGAGAGATCGTTGTGAGTATCGATATCTTTGGTTCGATTGCACCGAAATGATGAGGGGCTGGACAAGTGTCCGACACGCAAGCTGCTCAGTATACTGGCCGATGATAAAGGATCTACCCGACAGGTATGATGCGGTGTACGTCAAGTATGCTTTCGTAGGCGCAAACTTAAGTGCACATCTTGCTACCGAGTACTTGTCCCCTTAATGAAGTTCGTGGCCCTCTCGCGACCCGCGCACACCGGCCACCATGGCCAAACGGGCCCTACGCATGGTTCCGTCGCGCGAGTTGCAACCTCGTCATTTGCTTCAGGACCTCGGTGCCATCCTCCGAGCCTTCCCCGTCAAAGACAACGAACCGCGAAGAGCGCCCAAGGTCAAGGTGAGGGAATAGCGAGTCGAGAAAGCGAGCAACGATATTGATGTCGGACGTGAGCGAGATGCAGAGAGGCTCGTCGACGTGCAGCTCTCGAAGCGCACACTTTGTCGCCTCCGGATCCGGCGCATTGTCCGTGTCGGAGTAACTTGAAGTCTGCTGTTGGAAGGCCTGGGAGAGTAGGTCGAGGCCCGTCACGTCGTCTAGAGACCACAGTCGCAGACACTCGAGCTCAGGACATGTATGCGCGATGTCACGCAGATGGTCGATGGTAAGAACAAGACCTGGCAAGTCGATCGATCGTACCGTGGGCCATGCCGCTACCAAGCCAGGGACACTGGTATATGTGGATGCATCGGGGTTGACCTCCTGGATCTCGACGTCCCGGAGACGTTGAAGCGCGAGCAGCGGACAAGCCACCGGGTGAAAAGGCGTACCAGCTGACGTTCCGCCGATGAATAGAGGTTGAGAGAAGCTAGGGTCGATTACACTAAGCCTCAGTAGAGACTCAGCATTCCGGCGACGCAGCACGTCGAAGGTCGCGTGGAGCGCGACCGCCACTGCCGCTGCATTGGGATCATCGTCGTCAGAACATCTAAAACACATCTCCATGTCCTCTAGTCCGGGCGCAGCTATCGCGTGAGCGAGCACCGCCATCCCCGTCGTGCTCCCTTTGAGCAGGAGACGCCTCAGGTTCTCAAAGGGACGAATGGGCGGAACGTCCACGTCGTTGTCCGCCTGAAAGTCGTGCGTACCGCCGCGTTCGACCATATCGATCTCGAGCGCAGTGAGGCCATGGATGGTGGAGATTGCAGCTAGGGCGGCCCGGGTGAGGGCACGACGAGATTCGAAGATGCAGAGGGTCCGGATTGTCTGACTAACGAAACAGCCGCTAGGTACCGACCGCCATAACGGGTACCAGAAGGCTTCGTGCGCCAATTTTCGGAGGTAGAGCTCTTCGAGGTTGGGGAGAGCCTGCAGCACAGCAGGAAGCATTTGCTTGAAAGCATGTCGCCGCATGCGGTACGCGTATTCGTACGTCTGACAACCGTTCTCCCTCATATCCTCGTCTTCGGGAAGGCTAAGGACACGAATTGACGGGGAAGTCATCGATATTATTTCGGGTGTGGCATGCTCCCATATGAGTTCGCGCAGATTTGGGAAGAGCGGCCGGCCATGTGCGTGCTGCTGAAGGAAAAGGAAGATGGAAGGTTCTATTGTATCCTCTGTTCCGTAGCGGAGGACGTGAATGAAAGGCGCATAGTGCTTGAATCGAGCCCATTCCTCCGGAGAAATGGGGCCTGGGACGTATTTCTGGTACACCCATCAGTGAAGAGTCTTAAGATCGTATAGCATTGCAGTCTGCTGGCACATCACTCACATAGTTGAATTCGTAGCTACACGGATCAATGCCTACAGCCATGTCCTCGTTGACCTCGTCATCTGATTCATGTCCTCCCATAGATTCTTCTTCATTCGTAGGCCACTTGACGGAGCCGAGACTGAAGCTCCGTAAGACAGCCTCGCATATGGTGCTCAGCTCCAGCCGTCTCCAAAGAACCCTCACAGCCGACGTGTGGAACGCACGACACACCCGTGCACACCTTGCCAGAGCAGTTCTCGCAGGGCGATTCCGTTCGTCATTGACGTAGAGATGGTAATTTGTTTGTGGTGCAAGTTGGCCGCATATCTCGTCCACTAGCTCGAGCGGAATCTTGCAGGTATAAAGAGACATCCGGCGCTGGAACGGTGTATGCGCATGCCCTTGTACGCCTGGCAGGCAAAGGCTGCGCTAGCAGGACACTGGCACTGAGCAGTGCGCTGAGTCTGTTCAAGCTGAGGTCGCGGATATTGAAGAGTAATTGTGAGTGACAAGGAGAACAAGATGAAGGCCAACAATACGAGGACGAGGGATGAGACAACGTCGTAGTAGCGCCGTGAACATCACGGTCACTTGATTCGCGTCGCGCGGTCGGGACGCGGCATGGCGTTTGCTGTCAGGCCCGGGCCGTACATACCATTGACTTACTTACATGTCAACGTTTCAATGGTTGAACGTTGACGTTGAACGTTCAGAACGGTGAACCTTCCTCAGCACGGAAGGTATGTAACACGTCCTATCCTTTTACCTTGAGTACTTGAGTGTCCGTCCTGTCAAGGCGAGCAGGCGACCGTCGTAAGGCGAATATGGGGTGATAAGTACCGGATACTATCGGGTTTTCGATGCACATAACGCAGCCAGAATCCTGACGGTCTGATACGACCATGCATGTCACTGCATGTACGGCTGGATAGGTAAAATTCGATTTTCCGACCGACGACGACTCTAGCGCATACGTCATCGCTTCGTGAAGTCCTGCATCACCCAATCGTAGCGTCCACGATAAGTACTGAACTGAGACACTGTCATATGTCACACTACATAGAGTGGGTATCCCACGTATATATCATATTACATGTTCTGGGATCGGGAAGGCTCGGAAGCCTGAGCAGGCGCAGGCGCGGGGGCGTCTTTGCGCGTGCGGTTTGGAGGTGCATACTCACTAATAGTCACCCAGTAGGTAAGCCACAGATACTTACGACGGGGGAGGACAGTCGTATAACATACTAGGTTTGTCACCGTGCCATGGTACGCTCGTAGCGTCTCTGGCTACATGTAAGTGAACCGACGTCCAGACCCCCGATTTTGCATTCTCATCACATCCTTGCGCAGGGTCGTCCTCCTAACTAGCATTCGAGATCGTCTGCAGCGCTCCTCCTGCGCACGGCATCTGGGCCTGAGCGCTGAGACCCCCTGAACCTGCCCTGGGCCCGCGATTCCCGGCAGACGCGTCAACCTGTGCACGAGCTGTCGACCACCGTGTATGTATCAGCCCCCTCCGTATCGCCGCCAGACCCTCGTAGGCCCAGAAGTGCACCGGTCTTGGTTACTCGTAGGCTGGTAGGCCTGAGCTGGACATCGAAGCGGAGTGTCGCGCAACGCATCCAGCGACTCAGGCGATGTGTACCTTGCTTATCGGATGCCGTGCGTGCCGGTGCGTCCAGTGTCCACTCTGCGTCCACTGGTAGGGGAGGGAAGCACGCCAGACAGTAGCGCGCGGTCGGCTTCAGGACGTACTTAAATTGAGCGTGCGCGTCCGTCCGTCCCTGGGCAATTGGCCCCCAGTCAGTTGTTCCCAGCCCATAGTGTGCAATCTAGCAAAGTGCGTACCTCGTCCCGAGCAACTCGTCGTACACATTCAAGTTGATTCTGATCGTCGTCATCGTTCGACTGCGACGACAGCCCGCCGTGCCACTTGTCGCAACGCAGTAACGGTGAAGCTCAGGCTGGAACTCCTCCTCCTCACGTGCGCATCTCGCCCACTCGCACAGATTTCACTGCGAGCTCACTGTCGTAGTCCGTGCCGTCTTTGACCCGATAATCAACGCCACCGATGGCGCCCATCAAAAAGCCCGTCATAAGCCGACCTCCAAGGCCCAGCAATAAAAAAAAAGAAAAGCGCACCGACGAAAGAACCGGGCGGCACTGCGGAGAACGGTGCTGTCAATGGGAACAAACCCACCAGTAGCAGCTCGACGTCGCACGGCCAGCAGGATGGGCGGCAGCAGCGCGAGAACCAAGACGACCCGTACACCGGTTTTCCACAGCTGATAACTTAGCACTGTGGATGTCCGACACGGCGATTTGTTCCCAGTACATACTACATATGCCTCTCCTCGTCGACGCTCGTCTTCATGGCCTTTCATTTTGTCCGCTCGCACCCCGCTTTTTTAAGCACGGTGGACTCCGAGAAGACCTGTCGTACCACCGATAACTGCGCCGAGATTCATAGCGGGAACTCGGCTGAGCCAGCGGCGCGCCAGTCTGGCAAACCGACTTCTGGTGAGCGATGCTGCCATGGTAAAGGGAAGCACGCATGCCGGAAGCCCTCTTCCTTCACTAAAGTAGCACGGAAGTGCGGACTAGTGTGGGCGCACCGGGGTAAGCATCGACACTGGCAGGCGTCGGGCGCTGCGAAGCTCAAAGTAGTCATGCTGCGAGGTTATCGGTGGTGCGACACATGACTGCGCCGAGATGGATGTGTGCCGCAGTACGGCCGGAGAGAATAAGAAGCGTACGTCTCGACGCGCGCCGTGGACCTGCACGAACAGACACACCCGCTGAGTTCGACTCATCGTACGCCGCCGTCACCATGCAGGCCCGCACCTCGCTCTTTGCGCTCGCTGTCCTCCTCTTCGTCGCACTATCGCACGCCGCGGCCGTGGTCACTCCGGAAAAGCGCGTCGCAGGTTCGTCATTCTTATCGTATAGTTCCTGGCGTGTTCGCTGACTCGAGCTGATTGATAGACCCCATGAACACGGATGAAGACGGTACGCCTGTGTAACAGCGCTGGTTGCCTGTACGGATGTGCTGATATGATGGCATTGTCCCAGATCTCGTACGCGTCCGCGCGATGATCTAAGAGACTGCGACCTTAGTAATGGTAGACCTCCGAGAGGAGGACGCAGGCCGCTAACTCTTCACATTCAGCAGGTTGGCGGAAACAGGACCAAGACAACCGGACTTACGCAACAAGCCATAATCCGTCGACCGTCAAGAAATATGGGCAGTTTGCGTTCGGATATACTAGTCCATACACCGTAGATATATGACATCATCAGAGAATGCCAACCATTGTAGTCCAGAGCATAAAAGTTAGTTAAACAAGGGGGAGAGGTCGTGGTGAGTATCTTTCGTCCGAGTGCGCTGAGATGAGGGAGGACCTGGACAAGTGTCCGTCACGCATACTGCTCAGTACACTGGTTGACGAAGAATCTACCTAACGAATAGGTCGTCAAATCAGTCTCATAAGATGATTCGGCGCACGTTAGGCGTATGCCCTCGTGGACACAAATACATCTTGTGCTACACAGTGTCCCTCTGCACTCGTGCCCGTCTTGCGAACGCACATCAGCCACCATGGCCAGACGAACTCTGTGCGCGGTTCCGTCGTGCGAGCTGCAACTTCATCATTTGCTTCATGACTTCATCCCTTGAGCCGTCATAGACGACGAACCGCGAACAGCGCCCAATGTCAAGTTGAGGGAAAAGCGAGTCCAGAAAGCGAGCGATGAGATGGATGTCAGACCGGTGCTCGATGTAGAGCGGATCGCCGACGAGCAGCTCTCGAAGCGCGCACCCTGTCGCCTCCGAATCCGGGGCACTGTCCGCGTCAGAACTTGAAATGCGCTGTCGGGTGGCCTGGGAGAGTGTGTCACGCCCCTCCTCGCCCCCTAGTAGTTCCAACGCTGCTAGACACTCGAGCTGAGGACATGTACGCGCGATGTCACGCAGCGAGTCGAGGGTAAGAGAATGATTTGGCAAGTCGAGCGATCGTACCGTGGGCCATGCTGCTACCAAGTCAGGAACACTGATATGATCGCTGCAGTACTCCTCCCGGATCACGACGTGCTGGAGACGTTGGAGTGCGAGCAGCGGAGAAGCCACCGCGTGGAAAGGTGTAGCAGCTGCTGTCCCGCTGGCAAACAGAGGTGGAGAGGAACTGACGTCGATCAGAGCAAGCCTCCGTAGAGACCCAGCATACCGGCGACGCAGCGTGTCGAAGGTCGCGTGGAGCGCGATCGCCAGTACATCGTTACCCATTTCCTCCAGAGACTCCTTATACCATATCTCCATGCCCTCCAGTCCGGGCGCAACTATCGCGTCGGTGAGCGCCGCCACCTCCGCCGTCGTTCCTTTGAGGAAGAGGCTCTTCAGACCCTCAAAGGGACGAATGGGCGGAACGTCCACGTCGTTGTCCGCCTGAGGGTTGTGCGTACCGCCAGACTCGACCAGATCAATCACGAGCGCAGTAAGGCCACGGATGGTCGATATCGCAGCCAGAGCGGCCCGGGTGAGAACACGATGAGACTCAGAGATGCAGAGGGTCCGAATTGTCTGGCTGATGAAACGGCCGCTAGGCACCGACCGCCACAACGGATACCAGAATGCTTCGTGCGCCAATCTTCGGAGCTCGAGCTCTTCGAGGTTTGGGAGGGCCTGTAGCACGGCAGGAAGCATTTGCTTGAAAGCATGGCGCCGCATGCGATAACCGTATTCAGACGTCTGCCAGCCGTTCTCCCTCATATACTCATCTTCGGGAAGGCACAGGACACGAATTGACGGGGAAGTCATCGATATTATCTCGGGCGTGGCATGCTCCCATATGAGTTCGCGCAGATTTGGGAAGAGCGGCTGGCCATGGGCATGCTGCTGAAGGAAAAGGAAAATGGATGGTTCTATGGTAACCCCTGTTCCGTAGCGGAGGACGCGTACGAAAGGCGCATAGTGCTTGAATCGTGCCCATTCCTCCGCAGAAATGGGGCCTGGGACGTATTTCTGGGACACTGATCAGACCATGTGTCATCACAGTCTGCTTGCACATCACTCACGTAGTTATATGGGTAGGTATGTGGATCAATGCCTACTGCCATATCCTCGTTAGCCTCGTCGTCCGCTCCATGTCCTTCCCTATATTCTTCTTCATTCGTGGGCCACTTGACAGAGCCGAGACTGAAGTTCCGTAAGACAGCCTCGCACATAGTGCTCAGCTCCTGCTGTCTCCAAAGAACCCTCACAGCCGGCATGTGGAGTATGCGACACACCCGTGCACACCTTGCCAGAGCAGTCCTCGCAGGGCGATTCCGCTCGTAGTTCACGACGTCGAGCAGTTGGTCATCCATTTGTGGTGCAAGTTGTCCGCATATTTCGTCCACTAGCTCGAGCGGAATACTGCATAGAGAGGGGGACATGCGGTGCTGAAACGGCAGAGGCCGTGTGACGGCTTGAAGAGATACTAGTACTGTAGACGAGCAGGTGCCGAGAGCAGGCGAGCGAGAAAGCAAGTGTGAGGGTGAGAGCAGCTATGCAAGAACGGGCGGGCGGGTGCGAGCTAGTGAGAGCGAGAGCGCGAGCGGGCAAGCAAGGGCAGGCGGATGGGCAGGAGTAGACGAGTCCGCAGGTACCAATTGACTCGCGATGGCCTGCACGGCGAGGGCGAAGGAGGTCCAAGGTTGAGAAGACCACAGGGCCGGCTCTTTATGCTTATGGATGTCGCAATTGATTGGGGGAACAATTAGGTCGAAGCAGGTGTCACCGAGTCGGCTGACAGTACAGAGACAAAAGACATGTTAGGGGCTGAGTTGATCATACAGCAGGACAATATGACGAGGAGACGGTCAGCGGGTGACTAGTGGGTGTCCGACGTGTCGCTCTCTCAGTGTCCCACACTTCCTCTCGTGATAAAATACTGAAATCTACTACTTCGTACGCCTTGTTGATGTATGAGCAGCACGTCGGGACAATGTTCAGCCAGAATGAAGGCCAGGGTATCCGTGCGATGCACACACATCGACTGGTGCCAACAGCCTGATAGTACTGCACCGCCGTCGACGATGAGCAAATAGGGACAGATCATCAACAGGCCGATGGCGGCGCTGTCCCAGATGTCTGGCCAGGCTATGTAGCAACAATGAGTGGACATGGGATGGTGACGACTCAGTCGCAGCAGTGAAGGATGGTTCCGGTGCCTCCAAGCCACCCAAGTCCGACTCAGAGTGATGGTTAAGTTAACGTTATGGACTGACAGAGGCGAGAGAGTAAGCCAATCACAGCTCACAATATGCTCAGTACGCGAGAAGCATGTTTGTTACGAATACATAGCGTCGCAGCAACCACGGGTCGAGGATTCGAGCGAATGACAGAACACGTCGTACGGCAGAGTCGACGCCTTGTGTCGTCATACAGGGCAGTCATAGCCGATGTATTTCGCTTGTAAAGTTGTTATCCACTAAGCTCTCGTATGAAATGAATCTGATCACGACACACACCTTTTTCACAGCATCGACAACCGCCACGAAACCGACGTGATGGCAGCTTACACTCATCGAGGCTTGATGGCGGGTCCCGTCGGCTTCTTAACGGACCCTCTTGTGTCGCTCTGCTTGATAGGGCCAGGGATGAACTCGCTCCACATCTTCAAACCTGGTAAGACTGCAAGTAAGTATCAACAGTATGAGACCCACCGTTTACAACGGTCTGAAATAACATGGGGATGTATGCTTACCAACGGAAAGGATATGGGGCGCGTCCTAAGTGGTGATACGACTTAGCTATGATGAATCTGCAGGCTGAGGCTGAGCAATGTCCACCGAGAATGCGCCAATCCCCGCACCTTATATACAAGTGCCCGCTCACACCGCCTCCTGAAGTTCTCAAACGTCAGCCACGCGTCTTCTGGATCTCCGGCGACGCTCCATCGGAACGCTAGTCTCGTGTCCCAGAATTTGACAGCGGGGCCGGTCCGAACACGTTGCCCAGCACGAGCCGCATACAATTAAAGTCGGAGGCTGTGCGAAGGCAGGCGTGTTGGATGGGTCCGAGAATCGAACGGCAGTGCCTGTTGAGGAATGCGCTGACCCTTGGGTTCACGACCAATCGTCGATTTGAACGTAAGATGACGGAGGACTTGCGTGAGTTTGTCAAGGGTCAGCGGACTGCGACATTGCCTGAGAGTGAAGGAATATCGCACTGCCCGCCCGCTCGAAATTGAACCTAATACACATGCGTAGCTTGGCGCCTGTGTATTCGGTTTCAAGGTCGGGTTCTCAGTCATGGAACGTTCCACTCGTCAGCGTGAATGAGAACGAAGGAATATTGTAAGCTCACCATGTTTGCGGCCGCCAATCACAGACAGTTCATGCCTCACTATGAGAACAAATCCTCTGCGAAATCGGTAAGTAACTCATATCCGAGTACCAGTAGAGCTCACTCTCTAACGTGTACCTGTCATAGCCTAGGACCCGCGCAGCTGATTTGCCCAACAATATCATCTACAAAAAATTCCCCTTACCCGTACACTGAACACTGATGCGGTGACAGCAGTCTGGAATGGCAGATCGACAATGCGTGGATAGGACAACCCGAGGCGCGCGATCTACGAACAAGTGCACAAGAAGGAGCTACGTCGCAAACCCGATACTCCAGGCCTATCGTGTTGCGCGAATCGCAATTCCGGACCAAGTGATCAAGGCACACGCGATTGCGAGTCAACCAAAGGGAAAGTTCAGTCACAGAATCTACTCCGACATGAGAGTCCACGACTCACCTGGAGGGGAAGCCAACGCTGTAGAATACGACATGCACCTAGCATTGGTACGTCTTGGGGCCGGTCGGCTTGTTAACTGGCTTCATAGGTCTCACGACCGTCGGCCTGTTCAAGGCCCCGATAGGGATCACTTGCACCGGAGGCTGCGTCGACATGGACTGCGGCCGCGTGCTGGTCGTGCCATTCCTTGTACGATTGCGAGTCAGCGACCACGCTCCGAGCCCACACGATAGCAATCACGTATGCTACTCACTTGGAAGATGAATAGTACATCGCGTTGGCGAACATGTTGCGATCTCTGACTCTGGGGTGCGGGTCTGCTGGTCTAGCTTGAGCAGCCGGGCTTATATACCGGAACCCGAGAGCGGGCAATTGGCAGTGTACTGAAAGGCCGCGTCCACAAAGAGATAACTACACAGTGACACGTTCATTTCCGCCTCGAGGTTTCCTGCTGGGGTCCGTGCGTACCTGTCTTCTACTGTCTTCTCCGCGCCCACATACAGTAGGCCGCGGTGCGGGCTACCAGCTGTAGAAGCTTCGACAGGGTCCTCACTCGTTGTTCCGCAGGGTTCCTTCAAATAACGATCGAACGCAATCAGCGTCGCCTGCTTAGTGAATAGCGAGGTACATACATGCTTTCACGACAGATGGCAGGTATGTGTAAGTGGATTACTGCGACTGTCAGTCAGAAGTAGAGACATATTTACCGATAGCTTCGTACGCACTATACAGAGAGGAGCATGTATGACACGTTGTATCAAAGCTTCGATGCGTGAGACCTGTGTGGACTCTGAAGAAGTCAGGTTCATTCAAGCCGCGGCAATGGGAATGAGCAGCGCACCAGTGAGCTTGGATATTGAACCTAGACACGGCTTCGGTCAAAGGCGATCTCGGAGACCAACTCACAGCTCAGAGAGCACATCGTCTGACTCGTGGGTAGCGCAGGACGCAGGCAACGCTGCGTACACGTCTGCTGAGCGGGCAATGCCTACATATATCACCTGGCTAACTTTGCACGACTCGAACACACGTTCTTGTCCTGAATCAAACGCAGCGCAGTATCTCGGAGTGTGTGCAACGCGGCCGGGCAAGGCAGCTGCATCAGCGGAACGCAGACGCGGATAAGGCAGAACGGACAAGTCGTAGCTTACACGACACGTGGTCCAACTACTTGTAGTAGTCCTGGCGTAACATCTACGGACGCGAAGGACCGTCCAACATTCGGTCAGCCGTCATGCTGGCTAAAAAGAGGCCCCTCAGCCTCAGCTCGACGAGAATATGAACCGAATCCTATCACTCACCGTCCCGCCGTGCCCGCTGCAGCCTAGCCACTATATCCATGACGTCGTAAGTTTCCCGGACTTCCGGTTGGCGCCGTGAGGTCCATATCGCCACCACCGAGCATCGCTCAGGTATAAGCTGAGGAAACAGCGAGTCCAGGAGGCGCGCGACGTTGCTGGCGGTATCAGGCAAGATCGCCTTCAGGGGTTCCTCGAAGCGCAGCTCTCGAAGTGCAGACGCAATCGTGTCGGACGCTGCAGTATCCAGGCGGAAGGAGCGGCCTTCCATCGCTCCGGGCACGTCGAACCAGGACCATGATAGGCACTTGGCCGTCAGACGTTCAAGTCGAGTGCATGTGCGCGAGATGACCTGGAGAGACTCCATGTTGACGGCGAGGCCTGGTAACGTGAGGAACCGTAACGTCGGCCAAGCCGCCACCAAGGCTGGGACATTGATACATAGGTACTCCCTGTCGCCGCTCAGTCTGTACTGGTGTATCATGACATCCTCAAGGCGACAAAGCCCGAGCAAGGGACCCGCCGATATGGGGAAACGTGTGCCGGGTGCTGTCCCTTTCGGAAACAACTCTCCGCTGTATTCACGGAGGCTGAGGTGAAACTTTCGCAGAGTCGTTCCAGTTCGGCGACGCAGGTGATTGAAGATCACGGTGAGTGCGTCCTCCACCAGGACGGTATCCCTCGTTTCCGGGTCCCAGTGCCAGTCCCCGCAGGCCAACTCCACAGCCTCCAGTTTGGGCGCAACAATCACACTGATGACGGCGGCCACCGACGTCGTTCGCCCGTCGATCTGTAGGCGCTTCAGCTGCGCGAACGCACCGACGGGTGGCGTAGCCTGGCCATAGTCCATCTCTGGACTGTAAACACCGCCTCTTTCGTCGAGGAACACCTCGAGGTCGGTGAGTGTCCTGATAGTGGACAGGGCTGCGAGAGCCGCTCTCATGAGGGCGCGACGCGACTCGCATATGTGAAGACTGCGGATGTTCTGGATGACGAAGCGGCCGTGGGGCGTCGACGTGAATGGAATCCAGAAGGCCTCATGCCCAAGCGGTCGTAGCTTGAGCTCTTGCAGCTCCGGGAGACGCTCTAGGGCACTAGGGAGAAGTTGTTTGAACGCATGTCGGCGCATGCGGTACCCAAACTCGCGCAACTGAGAACCGTTCTCCTCTTCGGCATGGTCTTCAGGGAGGTGAAGAACACGGATGGTCGGTGTGATAACGGACACTACCTCAGGCGTGGCATGTTCCCATACGAGCTCGCGCAGATTGGGGAAAAGCGGCTTGCCACGGGCATGCTGCTGGAGGTAAAAGAAGACAGAGGGGTCGATCGTCTCCTCGTTCAAGTAGCGGAGCACACGGACGAACTGGGCATAGTACTCGAAGCGCGACCATTCCTCCGTGGTGATGGGTCCTGACAAGTATTTCTTCGCACGTCGTTCGGTCAGAAGAGCAATAGCACTAAAAGACATGACACGGGACTCACATAGGTAAAAGGATAGTCATACGGATCGATCCCCACTGCCATATCATCGTTCGCCTCGTCATCGGACTCTGGTCCTCCTCCCCAGGTGTCTTCGTCCTGCTCAGGCCACTTGACAGAGCCGAAATCAAAGTTCGACAGGACAGCGTCGCAGGCGTGGCCCATCTGCTGTTCCCTCCAGAGAATCCTGATCGCTTGCTCGTGGAAGGTACGGGACGCCCGTGCACACCTAGCGAGAGCCGTACGCGCAATGCGACTGTCTTCGAGACTGATGTCACCATCTTCCAGATCCTGAGCATGAGCGTGTGTCGCCAGCTGTTCAAGTATCACGCCCAAAAGCTCCAGCGGAAGCCGACTCGGAGCGGACGGTGGCATCGCGCGGTGTTGACAAACAAGTTGTAGTCTGAGCAGCTCGTGGCCGAAGACAGTGAGCGACGAAGCTACTGCGCCGTGACAATGAACGGGACACGCGTTGCAGGGCTACCACTTGGTGAAGCCGCTTGGCGGTGTAGTATTGCCGTCCGTGCAGACAGCGAGGAGGACTCTGAGGAGGAGACACGGTCACGGTCAGTAGCGCCCGTGCTGTCCTCACCTGATCGTGTTTCGCGTGCGTTCAGCCGTCCCTGTCGCTCCTCCTCCTCCTCTTGTGCTCCTCCTCTTGTGCTCCTCCTCCTCTTGTGCTCCTCCTCCTCTTGTGCTCCTCCTCCTCCTTGCCTTTGCCTCTTCTCGTCCCTTCTCCCTCTCCCCGTCCATTCCGCCTGCATACTCCGCCCCCGCCGCCTGCACAGCCTTACGCGCGTCGCCGAGACGAGTCGTTCGACATCCCAAACACCATGTTGCGTGCGGTCTTCCGGCTCAGAGGTCAGTCTTTCCTTTCCTTGTCTGATTGCTCCTATTCGTCTCCTCACCCAACTCGCCTCCTCGCAGCCTCATTGCGCACGCATCGTTGAGACCGTGCCACAAACGTCCCATACTGCTGCCAGTCACTGTCTCGCGTGGAACGGAGCGCTGCTTCCCGTTCTGCGTGACACCGCCCTGGCGTGCTCCCCGCTCTCCTCGCTACCCGCAGCCGTCACGCGTCACGCAGGGCTATCCAACATCTGAGAAGACGTTGCTTACGACATCTCACACACATCGCGCTGGACTTGGCGCACAGCCCTCGCTGGACGACGCCGCGCCCCAACCGCGCCCTGCCTCACTTGTGTTCACCCAAACACGGAGCGCGCCCGCAAATCGACGTGACCACGTCTTCGGATAGTACGTGTCCTGCATTCGTACTGCCCCGTGTCTGCGCTGACGGCGCAGACCGGATGATGAACCGTCGTCTCGGCATCCCTACGTACGACAATCCATCATGTCTGCACACTCCCCTAGCCGCCTGAGTTGGCACGCTGCCGCTTACGGTTCCTCCTCGCTCACAACAAACGGAAACAATCGGGGTACATCGCGGGTCGCGCGCTCGGGGATGCTTTCCACGTTACTATCCATCTACGATGTATCACAACCGTATTTCGGCTCGGCCGCATATGTCCCTCGCAGCGTGCGCCATCGTACAGGCGCGACACACGGACGCAGCCTACTCCATACGCGCTCGCATCGCGCTCCCAGCTGAGTCTTCCCCGTGAAAAGAGGCGCATTCATTGGACGGCTCTCGCAGTCGGCCAAGACCTACGGCGAGACACCCGTCGTCAGCGAGCTCAAGCACCGACATCAAGAGACCACTCACCACCGTTCGCCGTCCCGACTCCACGACATGTACGACCACTCGGCGCACACTGCCCTGGCCGAACAGTAGGCCGAGAGGACGGCCTGCGTCTGTCGGCAAGACGGTTAGCACATTGTTGTCCGACGACGGCTCAGAGACGCGACTCACCGATGCCCTCTTGGCCTCTTCAGCCCACACATCTGTACCTCACCCGCCGAGGCACTCGTCAGCGCTCTCAAGTCGCCATCGCCTCTCCTCGATGTGGTGATCCACAGGTCGCGGACGGTTGTGCGTGCTGGGCGGGAGCCGCGGGCGGGCGGCCTTTGGTACGCCCGTTCGGCTCAGCATCTCCCGCGTGCTGCGACTCTTCGGAGCAGGGCTCGAGTCGACCGTCGCAGGGGCATGCCAGGACTCAGGCCTGCACGTCTTGCGACGGCCACACCGAGCGACCGACGCGGTACTTACGCCACGGCACGTCCCAGACGTCCTGCATTGCTCAGAAGGTGCGACGGGCTGCAGCATCGTACGAGGTGGCGCAGACGTCCTTCCCCGACTCGTCGCATACAGCCCAGCCGTACTCGCCTCCAAGCCTGATGCGCAAGCGAACGCATTGTCGCTGGACGTCTTCCTTCCTCGCACGCAGACACTCTGCCATCAGCGTCGCCTCCAGCCCGCTCGTCGACAAGGTCTCTCCCGCGCGCCGTCCGCAGCCGTGAGTGATGTCGCGCTGTTCGGCGGTGCTACCTTTCTCTGGGCAGGTGCTGTCGCGAGATCATGGGGAACGGCGCGGGCAGGATGCGGACCGGGAGCTGCAATTTGGGACGATAGTAGGGCCATGTACGCAGGAGCTGCACGCGTGACCTCATGGGCCCGCATCCTCGCCGTCTTTCGCCGCGTGAGGAGCTACGTCGAGCACGGTAGCATGGGCGGAAACACGGCAGTGTCGGCGGCGGTAACCTGCGTGCAGCAAACACGCAGAGATGCATGCCCGACGGCCCCGTGCGATGTAGGTACAGAGAGCATGTACATAGTCGCGATGGATATATTTATTGGAGGTCTCTACTACACTCGGATATAGAACGCGAGAGACCATCTGAGCCGGTGAACGACGAGCAGCCTTCGGGATGCAGATAAGTAGATCCCTGCCTGCGTCCGGGCGTGGTGCGTACGCGTCTGTCTAGTGATTTGAGCTATTCTCGACGCGGCGACACACCTCCGGCCGTTACCACTGAACTATCTCATCCGTTGAGACAGTAAAGGAAAGTAATAACAATTCGAGCAGATATCACCACGACACCACGATCTATTGGAACATAACATAAGACGGAGTACTACTAGTTTGACCCGTGCAGAGCGGGAGAGGTAGCAGAAGACTCCGAATTGGTCAGTCTACAAAAAAGGATACTGAGTCAGTCTTCAGCCCGACGGCGAGACACTCGAGTCGTCGGCGAATATCACATACCATTTCGTCGTCGAGTTGCAATTCCTTCAATTTCTGCCTTACACCATGGAAGGGCGACGGTCCCCGCGGGCGGGGCCAGTGACACAGGCACGGGACCCAAAAGCGTTCAGCGTCGAGCTGGTGAAAAAGTGAATCGAAGAAGCAGGCGACCCTGCCGATTTCGATGGAGGAGGAGGGCATGAAGTAATCGTGCACGCAAAACGCCCGAAGTGCAGGTCTTCCTCCACTAGGCTCCCCAATGGGGCCAAAAGCAGAGGAGGCCTCCAACCGGGAGAGGCTTTCGACAAATTTCGTTGACAACTTCCACACCGTGAGGCTTTCAACCTGGGGGCACGTGCGCGCGATGTACTGCAGCGTCTCAGGAAAGACCACTAGTGCAGACAAGGCGAGCGTTCGTAGCCTGGGCCATGCATTTACCCAGCCAAGGATGTTTGGTTCCGCGTAGTACTTGACATCCCTGAGGGCCTGTAATATCATGACATCTTGCAGTGCACGAAGCTCGAGCAATGGGCTCCCTGGGCCAGTCGCTTGCGTAGCAGTTGCCGCTGGGTCTGGAAGGAGGGGCACGTCCGCGTCCGTGTGGGTAAAGTGGAACCTTCGTAGAGACAGCGCATTGCGGCGACTGAATAGGTTGAACATCACGTAGAGCACATCCGAGTTCCCTTCTGGTATGTCGACACCTAGGTCGATGTCGTCGTCTAGGTTGCCCTGACATACTAGCTCCACATCCTCGAGTTCGGGGGCAACGATCACGTTGACAAGGTTCCTCACCCCCATGAGCGGTCCATTAAGATGTAGGTGTCTCAGGTTTGCGAACGGGGGAACGGATGGCATTTCCCAGGCCAACTGAGGATCATTCGAATCGTCCTCGTCAACACCAGAGACGAACACCTTGAACTCGAGCAGCCCCTCAATTGTCGAGATGGCCGCAAGGGCAGCTCTAGCGAGGGCGCGAGGCGTCTCTGTTATGTCAAGCGTGCGGATGCTTTGGCGTATGAAGCAACCGTTGGGTCCCGGTTTGAGTGCGTGCCAAAAGCCCTCGTGTCCCAGCGACCGAAGCTCGAGCTCCTCGAGGTCGGGGAGGGATTGTAGTATGGTGGGAAGGAGTTGCTTGAAAGCATGCCGCCGTGTGCGATACGCGTATTCATGCACCTCGTGGCCATTCTCTTCCTCATCGACGTCTTCGGGTAGGCGCAGTATGCGAATTGAAGGTGACAGGACCGACACCAACTCGGGTGTTGCATGCTCCCATACGAGTTCGCGGACGTTCGGAAAGAACGGCATGCCGCGTGCGTGTGGCTGAAGGAACAGGAAGACAGTGGGGTCGATTGACCGACTTCTCGAGTAATCGAGCACTCGAACAAATGGCGCATAGCGCTCGAAACGCGACCATCCTGAGCGGAGATGGGTCCCGGTACATATCGCTTTGCGGATACAGAGATGAGAATGACGTGTAGCATTGTAGTCAGTCAGAGGAGAACTTACATAGGTTGAACCCGGTGGCGTGCCGGCAAACCCGCGTGCATGCAGCAAGGGTACGCCGTTCCAATGCGCGGTGAGGATGGCGGTTTCGAGTCAGAATGTGCGAAGAGAAGTACTGGAATATCTCCTCCAATAGCTCTGGTGGAAGGCAAATACTGGAGGATGCCATGTTAAAGTGAACGTAGACAGTTGTCAAGGACAAGTGCAAGTGCGAAGCCCTCCGCAGTGACTCGCGAAGCTAGAGAGCGCGAGAATTTCTCCAGAAGCAAAGACTCGGGGCAAGGTTGTGTGACGTGTTGCAGTGAAGGTGAAAGGTGTACGACTACTAGTGACTAGCCGTAGCGCCCGGTGGTGAAAGCGTCGCGAGCGTCACCTGATCGCGTTATCATTCAAGCTGGCAAGGTCGCACCAAATGCCTGTAATCTGGGAGGTGTGGTAGCCCTGTCGCCGCCGTGTCTTCCTAGCAACAGTCAATGCGTGTAAAACATGCACTGAATTCACTATCGAGTCCAGACTTGCTGTCGCGGTGACTCAAGTACTCAACGCCGACGTCAGATCTAGGACGTGCGACTGCGCACCTGTTATACAGTACAGCTGTATGTACACGCGTACGATGACGCAACCACCCTGCAAGGGACCTTCATCTATCGGACAACCAGGCTACCACGCGTAGTGCCGAAAAGTAGGAGCTCAAACACTATGACTTTGTTGCATTCGCTGCAAAATCAGCAAACTCAGTACGAAGGTAAGGCACACGTATCGTCAGTGAATGGTACGTACCACCGTGTCGTGCAAGCTGCAACTTCCTCACTTCTGCCAAAATGTCATCGCAAGATTCCGCTTCACCTTCATTCCCTGAGATGAGGGTGCACTGCACTGAACATCGCTCGATGTCAAGCTGAGGAAGGAGCGAATCCAAGATGCAGGCAATTTTGCTCGCGCCGTTAGGGTCCTCGAATATGAAAGGTGATTGGACGTGGAACTCTTGAAGCGCCGCAGGCTTCCCGGCCCCCGAATGAGTAGCCAGTACTACGTCTGGCAGGGGGAGACCACCGAGAAAGCTCTGGGTTAATGAGTGCACCGACAGACTGCGGAGCTCAGCGCAAGCACGCGTGACAAAATGGAGGTCTTCAAGAGAGAACGTTTGCCCTGGCAAGGTAAGCGTCCGCAATCTGGGCCACACCGTGCCTAAGGCGAGGACATTCACATTGAGGTGCATGTAGACGTTCCCCTCCGTGTCGAATTGGCACATATGGACATCCTCGAGATGGCGATCGAGCAGTGGACTTGCCGGACCGATAAGGGAAGACCCCTCGGCCGTAAATGGGCTGAGAATGCGTTGGGCTTCTAAGTCGCAGAGGGTGACGTGGAGTCTTCGTAGGGAGGTCATATTCCGGCGACGCAAAATGGCGAAGGTTGCGCTGAGAGCATCCACTTCTGCCCTACCGTCGCCTGGGTCCGGACTACAGGTTAGTTCGATGTCCTCCAGCTCGGGTGCAACGATGGCGTTGACGAGGTTCGCCACGCCCGTCGCCCATCCATCGATTCGTAAGCGTCTCAGCTTCACCAATGAGCGAATAGACGACGTATCCCAGTCATTGATCAGCTGAGGATCGTGCAGAGTTTCCCCATCAACGAGAGTCACGCTGAGCTCCGTCAGCTCCTCGATTGTAGAAACGATAGGAAGGGCGGCTCGCACGAACTTGAGCGGATACCAAAAGGCCTCGTGTCCCAAGGACCGTAGCTCGAGCTCTTCCAGCTCGGGGAGATCGCGCAGGACGGCGGGCAGCAATTACTTGAAGGCGTGCCGCCGCATGCGATACCCGTACTCCTGCACCTCGTGACCGTTCTCATCTCCTGAGACGTCTTCACGGAGGCGAAGAATGCGGATAGACGGAGAAATAACAGAGACTAGCTCGGGTGTAGCATGGTCCCAGATAAGCTCGCGCAGACAGGGAAAGAGCGGCTTGCCACGCGCATACTGCTGAAGGAAAAGGAAGACCGAAGGATCGATCGTCACCTCGGTCGAGTAGTGAAGGACATGAACAAATGGCGCGTAGTGCTCGAACCGAGCCCACTCCTCGTCAGAGACTGGCTCTGGTAGATAGCGCTTTGCACGTCGGTTAGTGGGGCAGAATACGCTGCTAAATAACTCACATAGGTATACAGATAGTCAGACGGGTCCATGTCCTCGTTTTCTTCATCGTCCGACTCCATTCCTTCAAAGATGCTGTTCCTGCTTGCAGGCCACTTGACAGTGCCAACACTGAGGTTCAATAAGACAGCACCGCAAAAATCAAGTAGCTGTTGTTCCCTCCACAGAACCCTGATCGCTGGTTCGTGGAACGCTCGGCACGCCTGTGCACATCTTGCAAGGGCCGTGCGCGCAACGCATGTTCCTTCGGTATCCACGCTAGTATCCTCGCTGGTATCCTCGCTGAGATACTGACGTCCAGATCCTGGAGACAGCAATTGGAACACTCCTTCGACTATGTTGAGAGGAAGCAACATGGATGGAGGCGCAAGTGTCGTGCTAACGAAGGGCAAGACTGTGTTGATGTTAAAGTCAGGTAACGTTGAGCGTTCAGGTTCGGGGTGATACGATGGTGGATTCTGACAAGAAAAAGTAGCAGAGCAAGAGCAAAGTAGCGCGTAGCCCAGTGAGCGCGCTGAAGACGCTGGCACCCAGTGGGCAAGAAACCCGAAACAAACCTATCAGAAGCGCACACTCAGACAAACGGATTGTAGGCATCGCAAAGTGCAAGTTTGAAGCAAGTACTGTGAAGCAAGACGAAGCCGTAACGTGTTGCCGTTGCCAGTCCGACGAGGAGTCAATTTGTCTGCGAAAATCAATTCAAGCGAGTTTGAACGAACATCATCTGATCGGTCGATGAACTGGTATAAATCGTAGCAACTTGCTCTCCGAGTTTCTACACGTCTATTGCATGGTGCAATAATCATTCATTCACTCATCAGTGTCTTAATGCCGTCGTCGCGAGCCTATGGCAAGGTCCCGGCGATGTAGCATTGCGCAGCCCAATGACTAGGCTGGTAACGCTGCGCTGTTTGATGTTCGTCTGTCGACAGCCTGAGGCAACAACACGGTGACAATGTAGTACTGCTACTAACAGCAGTGTTTACTGATACATCCTCCAATGTCTGAGTAGCAACGCAACGTAATATCTCAATGGAAGTAACTTGACGCATATGGGAGGACGGACAGCCAAGCGTCATCCAAGGTCTTCACAACAGCCTCCGCTACGATTACAGTACCAGACGTTTCTATCAGCAAGCTTCTTAGACACATCATCGAGGACAAACTTACGCAGCGGACCTTTTTCCAGATCGAGCATGTTCTATGCATCGCGGAGGAAAGACACATTAACCACCACGCATTCGGGATCATGTACTCACGGACTCGACGTACCTGTTCGATATGGGTCAAGCTGGACGCGCCGATGATGATTGCATCGCCGTATCGCGCTTCAAAAAGCTGTGATGAGAGACCCAGCGGAGCGCGATCTCTGCCATCGTGAGCTTGTGTTCCTCCGCGATCTTTAGGATTGATTCGAGCGCCTTGAAGTAGGGCTCATTCCAATAGCTATCAGAGTCAGTGAGTAATCTGATGCTCAGATGAGCTTGGGAAACAGGCTCCTACCGAGCACGATAGTTCTACAGCGAATATGGCTGATTAGACGAGACCATTGAGGTGCTAGGTGCACAACTAGTGAACGCACTTTTCCTTGGCCCTTCGCAGGGTCAAACCGAGAACCGGGCTCAACCTCCTGGTCGGTGTGGAAGGGAAACCCGTCCCACGCGCTGCTCTTTCTTTTCGTTACAATTCCCTACTGCACGCTCGACTCTACCGGCGCGCCTGCGACGAACCGGAAGGCCGCGACGCGGACCCGCTAGTAGGACGAGACGAGCGCCGCAACGCCGAGTGCCGCACCTGCTGGGGACCAGGTCGCGATTAGTAAATAGCACCGCGTGCGAGCTGCCAATCACGTACCGAGACAAGGGTTCGTCAGTCAACGCTGGAAGGGGACTCAAGGGACGTCCGTTGCCCAGGAGGGTGTTCATATGGCTGCTGTACGGTACTTTCCTTATTAGGTATCATTCCTTCCCGATACGTCAAACGCCCACGCTTCGCGCTTCTTTCGAACCATCTCTCGCTCGCCGACGTCTCTCCCCCTCAGCTTCTACTTTTTTATCCCTCTCGCGCTTCCATTCTTCTAGAACGTCTCGTGTGTATTAGTACTGGACTGCGTCGCCCTGATCCCTATCGAATTCCCTCTCCCCAGTTCTCTCTCGTCTCGTGATCCGACTCCGGCATTTAGACGCGACACAGCGGTCGCGGGTGCAAAACTAGTCGAGTAGCAAGTCGAGGAGAGCGCGTCGAGTCGCGTTTCGATACGTGTAAGAGTTTCATTAGTCTCGGCGGCCTAACTACGTTATACAGACCACCTCCGTCGTCCTTCACCGAGCCCTACGTCCATCTCGACCACCCGACCTCCCTGCATCAGGACGAGTACGTGTTGTGTGGGTTTGTCGTCGCACGCACGCCTTCTCTCCGACATCGGGCGAGTTGTATCTGCCGGTGAAGAACCCTCCACCCACTATGGTGCTCTTTGTCAAGTACCGCGAGAGAGATGCGCATAATGATAATGATACACACATGGATTGAATTCATAGAAGCTGATGCCGTACTTCCGCAAGCAAGGGAAGAGTCATGCTCTACCTTCCTATTCGGCGTACGTGTCGTGTCAGTGAGTTGTCTCTGAAATGGTATTGCAAGAGCCCGGATACTGGCCTGTGTACAGCGTTGTAGATCCCTTGGTACACAGCCGACTGGATGTACCCGTTGGCTTTACAAATCTGGACGATCTCAGCAACCTCCCACCTACCAACGTCGACTCGTCAGCGCTGAGCGCATGTGGAATCAGACGAGAGTACCGAGGAGAGTACGCACGCCATATAGTTGCTGATGCCGAACCTACGGAACTTGCCTTCCTTGTAGAGTTCGTTGACGGCCTTCAGAGTGACCTCATAGGGCGTCGTTCTGTCAGGACCGTGAAGGTACCACAGCTCAAGCTGGCTGTAACCGCGCAAGTGTCAATCGTGATGAACAAAGCGATTATTTTCAGCAATTTACTCTGCATTGAGAGCTTTCAGTGATGTCTCGACGTGCTTGCGAATGTCCTGTGGAAGCATAGACCCGGCATGAAATCTACATGACCGGAACTTGAACGCTATCGAGTGGGACACACCTCGGGCGAATGAGAGATGGCCACTTCTTTCGGTACTCCTTTGAAAGCCTATACATAGCGCAACGTCTCGTCAGGGTCCATCTGGATGGCGAGGTGTCAATTGAGAATCGATACTGACTACGGTGGGGTAGAGCTTTGTCTCAACCTGCAGCCACGCGCTTGCCAACCAATTTTGCCGAGGAACTCTCGCTCGTCCCGCCACTGTAGTACCGCGCCGTATCGACCAGGAACCAACGCATGTTCAAAAGAGCAGATGAGCCAATCACGATGGCACCGTACCTCGTGTGCCCGTGAGCTTGGAACATATCTAGGATGGCCTCGACGTCCTTCAGGTTGTGCACTCTCGCACCTGGCAGGTGGTGCATCAATTCACCCCCCAAAAACTGATCACTGTGGCTATCACCCACCTTCCTTTCCCTCTTCGCCGAATGTCATGGCGCCCTATCCAGATATCTCTGTCATCTCTCAATGACTCGTATGCAGAATGTACTCACCATGACAATGTTCAGCGCGCTTTTCTGTTGAGGGGCCATCCTTCCTACAAGGTGTCGTGAACGCAGGCCTCGGAAATTGGAGATTCGATTCGGAAGACCATTCGCGAGACCCATATATACGCGGTGCTGGAGACCCATTGACGTGCATATACGGTCGGCATAGATAGATCGCTTACGCAGGCAGACGGCTGGCCGCTATACAGAGCCATCCACCGGGGGTCCGACGCTGACGCAGGCGCCACGAGATCGGGGTATAGTGTGGGTGCCCTTCGAAACCTCGAGTGAATAGTACTTCTGGCAGCAATTCAGCTCAGTTGGATGTGGCTCTTGTGCCTACGTACCACAGCCATTTAGAGGAGCAAAGGATCCTGGAAGAGTCATCCAGTCCACTCAGATCGGATGACAAAATAAATAACCTGTGCACGGGTGGAAAATCCGAGTCGATGACACAAGATCGAATGCGCACAAGGACTCGTCAGTCTGCGCTCATACCGATGGCCCCAAAGCTGATTTCTCAACAGTCTCCGCAAGCCTTGTCATAGCATTTGTACTGGTACAGGTTTCTGCAATTGCTACTAATAACCCCAATGAGCAAGCATGTGCGCTATGGTCGCTGCGTATACGTACTCACATCATACGCGCACTTCTTGCATCCGGCTCCGCTCCACGACCATATGTTCGTCTCCCGCCTCGACTCAAGCTACTCAGTGGAAGTAGCTGCTCGCATACGGCGCCACGGACAGCCACGCCTCGTCCAATGCCTGCACCACCGCCTCCGCTACATCCAACACCCGAATGTATCAGCTATCACGATGCGTTCACGAAACAGATCAACGGAGCTCACGCAATGGGCCCTTCTCCAGATCGATCATGTTCTACACGCCCAGCGCTCCCGAATCAGCCGCCATCGTACGGGATAGCACGAGACTAGGGGTCAGACGTACCTGTTCGATGTGGTTCAAGCTGGACGCGCCGATGATAACCGCGTCCCCATACTCGCGCTTCATCAGGCTGTGGTGCGAGATCCAGCGGAGCGCGATCTCAGCCATGGTCAAGTTGTGCGCCTCGGCGACCTTCTGGATGGAGCGAGCGCGTTGAAGTACGGCTCGTTCCAGTAGCTATGATCGCCAGCAGATATTGCGATTTAGAGATTCGCTCGCAGGACTTGATAATGTGATTGCCTACCGAGCACGATAGTTCTACGCGGGGAAGACGGGGGTGAGCAGATGGTTGACGAGAGATCGAGATGACGGCTTACCCTTCCTTGACCCTTGGTTGGGTCGAACCGGGAGCCAGGTTCAACATCTTGGTCGGGCGAACTGTACCTTCCTGTGAAGAAACCTCCGCCCACTGTGCCATTATTCCTTAACCCCAGCACCAAGCCAATGAGATGTCATCGACACTCACAGGGGTTGAACTCGTAGAAGCTGATGCCGTACTTTCGCAGGCACGGGAAGAGTTCAGGCTCGACCTTACTATCGAACACATAGCCGCGCGTCAGCGTGCATAACATTGACGAATATTCCTGCGCCCACCGATGAACTGCGTTGTAGATTCCTTGGTACGCTGTGGGCTGGATGTAACCGTTCGTCCTGCAAATCTGCACGATCTCAGCCACCTCCCACCTATCCACCCCACTCTTAGTACGACACCAATGGCATACAGAGCGAGTAACGTACGACATGTAGTTACTGATTCCGAATCGCCGGAACTTGCCCTCTTTGTACAGGTCGTTGACGGCCTTGAGTGTGACTTCATATGGCGTCGTTCGGTCGGGGCCGTGAAGATACCACATCTCCAGCTGGCTATATGCGCAGAAAATTGAGTGAAAGGCAATGTGCTTTCATTCCAATGACATACTCAATGTTGAGAGCTTTCATGGACGTCTCAAGGTGCTTGCGCAGGTCCTGTAAAAGGTGTTCTTTATCACGCACATCCGACTTGGAAAGCACTGAGTCGCATGTACCTCAGGCGCATGCGAGATCATCGCTCTGTTCGGATTCTGCAGCCTCTTGTTCGCCTGTGTGATGCAAGCAGAGCATTTCATCAGTCCACGGTGGCAGATACAGAAGCAGAGCGTAGGTAAGCACGGACAACGTTCGGGTACAATTTTGTCTCAATTTTCAGGCCGCGACTGCGCCAGTCGATCTTGCCAAGGTACTCTTCGCTTGTCCCACCAGTGTAGGTGCGCGCCGTGTCAATCTGGAAATTACCGTGCTTTCAGCTGTGGACCCTGCCAATGGTCGCATATGATGGTGCCGCACCTCTGTATGGCCATGGGCCTGGAACACATCCAAGATCGCCTCGACGTCACTGAGGTTGTGGACCCGAGCACCTGGTGAATAGATGAGAAGGATACCAAAACCGCTGCTGGACTGGATGGACGGATCCCCAGCAACGCACCTTCCTTGCTCTCTTCCCCAACGTCATGGCGCCCTAGCGACGATCAGGTCACCAGTCTGCAACATCCCGAGTACGATGGAATTACCATCACGATGTTCAGCGCGCTCTTCTGTTGAGGGGCCATGTCAGTGTCCTGTGGTCGATCAAACTGCTATGCTGTGGTGTGGGTCGTCCGGTGCTGCTACCACCTCTGAGCCGTTGGTGGATGCTGTAGGTGAAGGGCTGGATTCAGATGAGATGTATATATAGACGAACTCGGCGGCTGGCTTACTCACGGTCAGTACACTTTGCCTTCGTAAGTATACCACACCCGCTCGGTGCCTGGCTGCATGGGCAAACGGCGAGGAGACGGCATCCCGAAGTCTAGGACACGTGGTGCCGATAAGTGACGTTGTGTGGTACGAGATAACTGCTTGGATGGCGTGAACTGTGAACAGACTGACGGCTCCCACCGCGGATGCCGAACGGCACTCCAGATGAAGATTCCGCGCGATTATAACCAACATTAGTGCCAATGCATAAGTTATGTATAGGCATGAACCGCTGCATATGTCGGTGCGCAATCATCCTCTCTCGTCCGAGAACACTGCCGCGCTCCGTACTGCCTTCCGCAAGGGCATGGAGGGACTCCTAGAGCTCGCACTCGAGCACGCGGGCTGACGACGGAGCGCATCCACGAGCTCTACGAGATGCGATTCTCGACGATAAACCCTGTCGTTGACATCAGCGACAAATGCATAGGTGAGCAGTGGTGGTCCACTCCCAATTTCTGGGAAGGTGGCGTCGACGATGCGGCTACGATCCGCGCCAATCCGCCCGAGACCTTCTTCCATCTTACCATCTACGGCGAGCTCTTCGGGCCTGCCTTCGACGTGTTCCTCAAATTGGACACGATTCCCGAGGCGGCGAACGCAGAAACAAGGCTCGAACTCGTCAGTATTGCATCCCGGATTGGCTGCGCTGGGCGTATCAGAGCCCTGCCTGGGGCGAGGATGGCAGGGTGGATCCGCGCCGGGCTGTTCAGCCTGTTGGTCCTTATTCCCCTCTCGTAGACGACGACCCTTCACCCCCAGGGTTGGAAGTCGACGGCCAGCAGTGGCTCTAGCACCTTTTGAAAAGCACGAGATGGGCGCGCGGCTGTAGGCAGTGATTTCGGGGAGGGATGTAACCAAGATCTATGGTAGGCCATCGTGATGTGCCAGGACATGGAGGGCATGGAGGTGGTCAAGCCGGGAGATCTGGCGAAATGGATGGAGCGTTGATTGCCTGGAGATCAAGGATTGAAGCGATGACGACGAGGCCCGACAAAGTCACGATCGAGAGGGAGAAGACTCATGTGTTCCCGGACCTCAACGGTGCACTGGTAGGGTGAGATCTCCGGGTATGAAGGACTTGACGAATATGTACGCAGGACCGGCTTCATCTTACTGTACTGGCAGTCGTGTAAGGTTGTCGGATTGAAGTTGGCATACTGCGTCCACGTACTCACCTGTACTACGTAACCCTGTGCGCATCTACTGGCCTCCACTTGGCCTCCATGGGGCGCTGTCGAAAACCTCGGACCGCGTCGTATGACTGCGTCGAGAGCCACTGGCAAGTCGCAGTGAGTGAATTATTATCTGAGTGAACTTGCAATAGACCATGAATAAAGCATGCTTCCATGTGTCAGACGTGCGATAATCATCTCCCGGACGAAGACCCACAAGCGACCTGTACGAGTGGGAGGCTGTGGGAGGTCGGCGACCGTCGCGTACATGCGACGCCACGATGTGAGAGGAGGAGCGAGTCACGAGCACGCGTCGCTCGGCGTCGCGGCGCACGCCGCACAAGTCCGTGTCGCCGGAGGCAGAGCCGGACCCACCACTCTTCCTCGAACCCTGCTCGAATCCCTGTGTTGATTATCCGAGACAGGTTGGTGGTTTGTTATGCCCTATACCGTCGAGCTAAGGCAGTGTCAGATACCTTGAAGCCGGACAGAATGTGCTGTCGGTGGGCCGGCGCGTTCCACGCACCGTCGTACGAACGTTCGCATCGCTTCGAACGTTTAGCATAACTAGTCTGCGATATTACTCGATGATGCATTTGTATTGCAACGTGCTAGCAGCTGTCACGTACTCAGGGTGATACGGTTGGAAGCAGCGGAACGCGTACTAGTCAAGGTGAGAGTCTCGATTCCCTCTCGGACTCACTCACATACTCACTACTCATGCATTTCCACACAGGCTATGTGACCCGGTGCCATGCCAGTGCAGGCCCTCCGGTGTGTCGCGCAGCGAAGCCGAGGATCCCTACTTAGGCTTGGGTTCGAGGCAAGACCCTGACTGTGTACCGTGAAGGGGGTGTTGAGGTGCTTCGCTGTTCACTCGGGAGGCGATGTTGATTGCGTTCTGTGGTCGTCCAAATGCAAGACAATACTTCGTGGTATGCAGAAGCTCGTTCTACTTCTCTCCTGCAGCAGGGCTGGTACCGAGAACTTGTTGATCAGACACGGAGATGAAAGTGTCGCGCCGCCGCCGCATTGTAATTGTGCGGTCCACAAGGGATTCTTCCTCGCCACCCCTCCGATATATAGGTCAGGCCTACTAGTCTTTTTCAGCAGGCCCACACCGAAAGAAGAGCAAGATGTCTACCAACAGAGCTCACGCCCAGAAATCGAGGTAAGCCTAGTGTATCGCGGTGCGAGACGCCTTCCTCACTGTCATTGTAGCCGCGGCGCGTCCAGCCGACCGCGCCAGACGACTGGGACTACTCTGACATCAACTTCAGCACAGCCCGGGCCACTCGCAGCAATCGGGTCCGCGCTCGCAGACTTTTTGATCAGTCCGGCGTACGCAGGCCCATTGACCAAGCCGACAGTTGTGAGGCCGATGAGGCCGATGAAGTCGAAGCCGTCAAGCCTGGCGCACCAGGCAGGTCGGGCACATCAGGCAGGCCGGGCACAACAGACAGAGCAGACAGGCCGGGGTATCATCAAGAATGTCCTATCATACGTACGAAAGCGCATGAATAGCGCGGATTAGCCGCCTAGAGTCCGGGAGTTGGTGTACCCTCGACATGATCGTCTGAACACCCGAGTCTGTAGTTTCTCTTGACGATACCTTTGTACCTCTGTACTACAGACTACGCGCAAAAGACTCTTGAAAAAAAAATGCGTTGCGTCCTTCTGGAGCAGTAGTCAGGAGATGTATACATGCTGGTGTCCGCCGAGACCGGGCCAACGCTGGCGGCACTTCGAATATGTTGGAAGCAAAGAGACACGTACTAGTCAAGGTGAGAGTCTCGATCCTTCTCCATTCCCTCTCGGGTTCACACATACTCATGCATTGCCACACAGGCTAAGTGACCCGGTAGCCATACCAGTGCTGGCAGGCCCTCCGGTGCGTCACGTAACGAAGCCTTAGGCCTGGGCTCGAGGCAAGACCCTGAGTACACCTGTGCACTTGAATTGGGTATGATTGAAGTGCTTCGCTGTTCACTCGGGAGGCGATGTTGATTGCGTTCTGTCGTCGGCCAAGTGCAAGATAGTGGTATGCAGAAGCCCGTTCCACTTCTCTTCCTGTGGCAGCAGGCCCTATGCCACTGCTAGTTGGTGGTAGCGAGAACCTGATCAAACACGGAGATGAAGGCGTCGCGCGGCCACCGCATTGCACTTGTGTGGTCCACAGGCGATGCTTCCTCACCACCCCTCCAATATATAACCGAGGCCTGCTAGCCACTTTCAGCAGACCCACCGAACGAAGAACAAGATGTCTACCGGCAAAGCTCACTCCCAGAAATCGAGGTAAGCCTGTATCGCGGTGTGAGACGCCTGAGTCCTCACTGTCATTGCAGTCGCGGCACGTCACTAACCAACCGCGTCTGACGACTTGGACTACTCCAACCTCAACTTCAGCACACACGATCGGGCCGCTCGCAGGCCTTTGAACAGGCCGACGGTTGTGAAACCGATGAGGCCAACCGACGCCATCAAGCCTGGCAAACCGGGCAAACCGGCGGGAAATCATCAAGGCTATTCTACGTACTGTTGAGGTCGCGTCGCGCGATCCTCAAGTTGTACAGTCTGACTGACTTTCAGGTACTGTCAGTGTATAGTCGAGTGTCCCACGACTGAGTTTCGATATCTTCACATACAGATTCACTGAATGGCATGTACCAGGGCCCATGAGTTGGCATGATCGTCTGAACATCCGAGTCTGTAGCTTTTCTTGACGATACGTTTTGCGTTGCTGTACTACAGACTACCTGCACAGGACTCGGGAAACGTATGTGCGTCCTTCTGAAGCAGCAGTCGTGAAATGTAGTGTGCCGATGTTGACACTCCGAGAGCAATATACCCATTCTTCACTATCTGACCTACGCCATGAGTTGCCGTGGTGCTTACGACCGTGCTTATATACCTCGTAGAGCAAACCACAGCTCATGAGCACAAGAGCGCGAAGCCAGACAAGCACAAGATAAGTTACATGATGGAATAACGATACAATACTACCCAACGAATCCTACGGCATAATTGGCCGTCCCACCTAGCCTTCATCCTCACCCTCCTCCTCATCAACCTCCATCTCCTCCTCAGCACCATCCTCCTCTTCCCCGTCCTCACCAACCACGCCACGCGCATACCCATTCCTCTGTCCCCACTCCCGCGCTGGGTTCGCCATTGCAGCAGCCACGTCCACCCTTGGTGTCCGTATCGTGTCCCACTCCACGAGCACTTTCTCCATCACAGGGTCCCACCGCGCGGCGCTCTGGAAGAATCGCCGGCGGCCCGCACGTTTCTGGCCCGCCCCATTCGTGTATGCACCTGCACAGAGGTCCGGCAGTGCGTCTTCGGCGTGCTCGTCCATCCTAGGCACGTCGTAGTAGCGGTTCGTCGTGATGCTCATGCGCTTGCGCGTTCGCCGCCGGGAACGGCGTTTTGAGCGGCGCCGCCGGCCCGCATGTGAGTCGTCTGAGATGGAGTCCGCGTCGTCCCCGTCTGACTCGTTGTCTGAGGCAGCAGCTTCTTGCAGGCCATAAACGAAGCGCGTGTGTTCTACACAGCACGAATGAGGCGCGGCCAGAACAATAGGAAGGCGGCACTCACGCGCTAGTCGCTCGTCAAGCTCATCCATGGGTTCTTCGTTGTTGGCGTTTCCGAACCCGAGATGCTCGCCTAGACTCTCTCGAGGAACATCCTGCATCCCAACAGAGGGCGCAGGCTGTAGTTCGCCCAGCTGTTGTAGCACTTTTGTCCTTGTATACGCTCAACTTCGCCTTCCAACGGATCACGAGGAGCAGCAAGTAACTTACCGGACCTCATCGAGCGACCCATCCTTCACGTTCATATCCTCCATATTATTCGGCAGGACCTCCAGCCTGTACCTCGGGCCGAACCACTCAAATACTCGTTCCAAGGCAGGTTGGGTCGATCTCGCGCTCGATTCCCAGCGCACACGCGGTCTCGTACGTCCACGCGCGCACGACGTTCTTCACGGTGTACCCGCCACCGCCAAGGAGGATGAGCGGGATGTTGCGCGAGCGCACATACTGGAGGCAATTCGCGTGCCCCTGCATCGTCAAGTTAAGGCACCCAGCCTGTCGCCTGCGAGCGAGTCTGCGCCGCATTGCAGGACGATCACGGAGGGCTGAAAGACAGCAAGATCTTATCTATCACCTTCAGAAGTGTGTTCGGTGAGCCTCTAGTGCAGGAGGAGTAGGTCGCCACGCACCGGCTCGAAGATGCTTCTGAACGACTCGTCGGTGACGCCATCCTTCAACGGGACGTTGACTGCATATCCCTTGCCTTTGCCCTCCCTCGATCCTGTAATGTCCCCGTTCCAGGGAAGAACTCGCCGTACTTGTGGAACGAGCACGTCATGACGCGGTCGGTCGTATAGAACGCCTCTTCGACGCCATCACCGTGGTGGCAGTCAATGTCGATGTACAGCACGCGCGGCACGGAGCGCAGGAGCTCGATAATACCGAGCACGATGTCATTGATATAGCAAAAGCCTGAGGCTTCGCGCTTCTTGGCGTGGTGTAGCCCGCCGGCCCAGTTGATGGCGATGTCTGTTGCCCCGCTTGCGATGCGTTCGGCAGCAGCTGGTGGCGGTCAGATAATTTTGACGAGAGCTCGGTAGCAAAACGCACCTATTGACCCTCCCGCAGAGATGGAGCAAAATTCGAAGATACCTTCGAATGCAGGGTTGTCATCACCGAGTACGAGAACTGGAGCACTCTTGCACTGTCAGCAGTGATATAACAAGTAAGAACATAGAGCGCACATCGGGAACGCTGTGACATGAGCTCCTCGACATTATCCGGTGTGACTTTTGAGAGAAACTCGATGTACTCGTCGGTGTGAAAGCGCGTCATTGTCTCCGCGGATGCGCGTTTTGCACGCTATGCCCAGGCAGTTATAAGCCCTCGGAACAACAGCAACGGTGATGGGAGCACATACCAGAATGTGCATCTTGTCCAGCATGCCATATGCAGATACGAGTTCATGAGTGATACGCATCCGTTGAGGTTTCATGAGGTGCCCATAGCCATAGGTGTAAGCGCCCACATCAGCTGCAAGCCAGTCAGACACGTTCAAATACTGGTGGCTACAACGCACAATCGTAATAGTAAGCCACCCTGCGTTTCGACATTGTAACGGTGGGGGCAGGGACCTCCGGTTGAAGCAGGACTCAGTGGAGCACACCCTCGGGGTAGTATCGGGCTTGCTGAATCACTGCCCGCAAGCAGATAGGGTACGGTCACCTCTCAAAGCACAGATGTCAAGACGGAGCTGTGGTGGGTATGGCTGTATGCGGCGGAGAGGCGGTACAAACGCAGAGACGGAGGAGTGTGCGGTAGGTGGACCAACCTTCGAAATAGTCGCGCACAGTCGCACGTGTGTCAAGACGCCCGTTCCAAGTATGGAACCCCGAAGCAAATAGGGGAGGATCATGCATGTGGCCTCCGAGTCACTGCTGTAACGCAGTTACGTCTTTATAAACAACCTCTTCCATTGACATGCAAGAGTCGAAGGTGTCATAGTACCAAGTATCAGCATGTCGTGTGCATGCAGACCTGCAACTTGAAGTCTGCAACCACCGCGTCAGATCCGATACGCGAGATGAACGCGGTCACGTGTAGCAGATGTAAACGCGATGGGAATGTCGAGGCCCAGCAAAACTGCACGAAGCGAAACAACCTGGCCTCATGTCTGAGTCTGACGATTAGCAATCGTGTTATACGTCTAATTATGCATCTCTCCCATGATTCAGAATGATCCAGAAGCGACATAGTGCAACGTGACAGTGCTGCAGAGTTACTGAGTGACATTGCAGGCCTAAAAGCATGCCTCCTCGACAACCAAAAGGCTAGCAACTCCTGGTTTCGATCCAGGGACTTCAGGGTATCCATAGGTATGAGCCCCGCACGCTCCCAACTGCGTCAAATTGCTCGGAATGAAGGTTGGTACATCGACCCCTGGCTGACTGTGGTGGCTACGAGCAGTCGCAGCTGGACCAAACTGACCCACTATATTCTGTCTTTCTGGGATGACTTCACTGCATAGGACCGTCTTTCTGAGCCAACAGATGGATGTTTTCATTCATGTATGGTCAATTGGGATTACAGTTCATGGTTACAAGAATCGGAGAAAGTCCACAGCAGGCTCGTACACTACTAGTCTACGACGCTAGCTCCTTCTTACGCCTCACATCAATCGCCGCCTTGGATTTCTTCTTGATGTTGACATGGCGTTTGTCAACGAGTGTTACCGGGTGCTCCGCTAAAATCGCAGGGTCGTAGGTTGCTTCATGAGCGACATCCGCATCAAAACGGAACTGCGGTGGGAGCCTAAGTTCCTCGTTATCCGTGTCGTCCGCGTTGTGGCCGTCGTCGTCTGATTTGTCCGTGTTGTTGTCATCGTCATCTGCGTCTTGCGTCTCACTGATGGTGGACCCATTGCGCTTGAGTAGCGGATACTTGTGAACATTGTGGAGATGTTCAATCGTGGCACCGAGGTCGCGTCTGAGGGAAGATCAGCCGATGCAAGGGAGAGCCATGAGAAGACAAACGGACTCGATTTCACCATCACAAGGAGGGAATGCACACCGGAAGGTCCTGGAGTAAACCAACTGTGTCTGACCGGCACGAGTGGGGGCACCACTGAAGTGGGCGTAGATGTGTTGATGCATACGCTGCTTGTCCTTGAAGTACCTGTCAGGTGACGCAGTTAGATGTGCCGCTTGTGATGAAACAGTCTCGACTTACACGAGGCGGTGTTCAGGCGGAGCTCTCTTTGACTCGCCGTGCTCCACCGGGTCATAGAGCCATGACAGACCTTTATTGTTGAGGCACATTGGGCAGTAATACATGAGGTGCCCTCGAATTGCCACCGAGTGTCGTATGAAACTGCTCAGCGCCTCAAAACCGCTGCGAAACATGAGGGACAGAGACACATCAAGAAAAGATGTACATACCGTGTTGGGGTGATAGAGACCGGCGGTTGCGATGAGACTGGTGAGGCACCTGCAGTTACGACTTGCTGCTGTGGTAAGGTCTGGCCCATTCGTCTTGCAAGATGTTGATCCTCAAGATCATTGATAAGGACGAGAGGGTTCTCGTCATCATCGTCGTCGTCATCGTGACGAAGCCCTATGGTGCTGTCCTGTGGATCAACATCAGGCTCGGAAGCCAACTGACGATCCTCCTCGCTAGGAGCGACGTGGCCATGGCTGACGAGCATAGCATGTACGCAAGCCTCCAGGTGGTCTTCCACGTTACAATCATCCCAAGGCCCATCAAGGAAGACACCGCACACGGGACAGCGAGTGAAGCCAGGATGGTGTTTGAGGTCACATCGGAGCATGTGCTGGGCGAGATTGGCTTGGTGATTCTTGTCGCGCTCTCGCGGAGGCAGGCTCGTGTCGTGGATGCACCACGGACATTTGCCCTCCACCCGAATGCTGTCAGCACGTATGAGGGAGATGTACTGGCTCAGCAGGGCAAAGCGTGGGTTGACTCGCTCAGCACGGATCAAGGGCACGAAGGGATGGTCGGCGTTCAGGGTCTCCAATATATTGATGGCATCTCCGGCGCCGAGCAAGGTAGGTGCGTCGGTTGGTGCGTCGGTTGGTGCGCCGGTTGGTGCGCCGGTTGGTGCGCCGGTTGGTGCGCCGGTTGGTGCATTGGCTGGTGTGTCTTCAGTAGCGGGATCCTCATCGCTACGATCTGGCTGACTGCCGTCCGCCGAGACGTCAATAGGATCGCCACTTGTGGCCTCTGGAGGGCCACTGGGAGCGACCTTCTCCTTGCTGGCGGCGACCTTCCCTTTGCTGGTGGTGAGGTATGATGCATGTTGGCGCTACCGGGACAGACGTATGGTCAGGAGATGACAGGTGCACGACACTCAAGGCGCTTACTCTCGTGGTGAGGGTAGAGGCATACTGGACTACATCCACCCATTTGCTCAATGCATCGCGACATTGTGGAGTGTCTAGAGCCTGTTATGTGGGGGGTGAGGTGAAGAAGACAGCAAGTATGAGGAGACGTACAGCTTCTTCCAATTGATATGTGTACTTTCCACCATTTGCCTCAATCAGTGGTTCCTCTGCACGTCGCCACCGGTCGACAAGCTGTATATACTCGGTGTCGACTACGGCGTTGAGGTCCGCGTCACTTGATGATGCCGTGGTGGAGGCATCTAGATTGAAGGCCACGGAAGAATGGTGGTCTATGAGCTTGAGATGCGCGTCAGAGTCGGCCTGATCGAAGCGCTTGGCTATCATGTCAACGTGGCGGTCCTCGGGCTGATAGGTGGAGCGTGCGAGATGGGATTTGATACGATGACCGAGGGCATAATTGAGGTTAACCTGCACAACGGCCATGACAGTAAGCCACACAAAATACGGAAGAGAGAGATTCCGCAGCACCTTGTCCATCTTTGATAGCATTTCCCTAGCGAAGGCATAGCGGAATCCACGCATAGAGAACCCTATGGGCGGCAATGCTCAGCGGACAGCGATGCAGGCAAGAGGAAGACTTACATTTCCATCGGAGAGGTCTTGCGACCTTGGTGACCCAATGAGCGGCTGCATTGTATGTTGCGGCGGTTTGACGGTCCTCGGTGACGAAGACGGGCTGCTCCGCCAACTCGGGCTTGAACTTGAGGAGGTGGGGGAGTGTTTCGGGGAGGTGCTTGGCATCCTGATACATGTTGAGGATGGTTGTGTCCTCGAAAACGCCACGGGCGAGGGCCTGCGCCATGAAGACGGTGACAAAGTCCATGTGAAGGTCATCACGGGATGTCACATGTAAGGCGATCCGGACTCTACGAAGAAGTGAGCGAGAGGTGCATGCGAGAGCGCGAGACTTACTGTGCAGAGTCGTCCTGGCGCATGAACTTCATGTAGACAAAGCTGATAAACAAGGTGATCTCGAGGCCTTCACCTTCCTTCCACCCGGTGATCCACACCTCAATGTGCTGTGTGTAGGGCGCAGATGAGATGAGTGCTGCTATGCGGTGAGAGTGTCACACACACCTTGTAGAGCAGACACTCGTTGGTGTTTTCATAGCCCCGGGATAGGACGATGCAGCCTGGACGCTGGCCGGTTGCGTAGAGAAGGGTGGCGAGGGCGATGGTATTGAGCCGCTGTGGGAGACATCAGGTGAGAGAGCTGTGTAGCAAGACGTGTCAGCGTACCAGCCAATTGGTGCGCAGTGGCGTTGGCGGCTTGAGAGCGGCTCCACAGAAGAGGGCCAAGTCTTCCCGACGAACGTAGCGCTTTTCACGCTTGCGTGTGGACAACAGCTTGTCGACGACGGCCCATTCCCGGATAGCCTGGGAGGACGGTCAATGGGGTGCAATGAACACGAGAGCAGACTTGCATTTCCAATTTGGACGCGATCTGATTGCGATGGTATACCGGCTCCGATGGATTTGAGCTTCAAGAGATTGTGAGTGCGTGCAAGGAGTCAAAGTCGACAGAAAGAGAGACATACATAAGCGCAGAGTACGCCGACGAATCTCATTGCTGTTACGAACGCCCAGCCCTTACCCTCTTCGACGTAGGAGTGGCCCGTCTTAAAGATGGCGTGAAATCCTTGTATTGCTTGAGCGAGGGGAGGAAAGTTTGATCCTGGGCGTAGCATGTCTTCGGCGGCGTCTTCAGACTTGAGACGCCAAGCCCAGTAGCCAACCCAAAGGCGGCGTACACGATCGCGGGCAGCCTGGGTGGGCGGCTGAACGGGGCGAATCCATATTTTGTCGAACGTGTCCGTCTGTGCGATCATCGCGTCGGGGGTTCCATACTCGGCCTCTAGGTCGGCGGCGAGATTGCGCTCTCGGCCTGCCTTGCGCACGCGTGCTTTGCGCTTGGGAGGGGCGGAAAGACCGGAGAGGAGGTTGGGGGCAGGAGGGAGAGATAGAGCAACGGAGGAAGACGCACGACTGCTGGCTGAAGTCGAGGGGAGAGCCACAGTCGAAGCGATGGACGCAGGGGTGCCATCAGAAGGGAGGGGGACGGGCCAGGACGCGATGATGGGATAGGGACAGCAGAGGATGGCACGGCCCTTGAGGGAGCAGCAGCAGACGAAGCGGATCGAGGGGCAGACGCGGGCAGGGGCGCATCTTTGGAAGGGCGAGCAGGAGGAAAACGTTTGCTGGGGCGCGGACTGGGAGCGGGAGTAGGGCCTGAAGCGGAGGCTCCCGATGCGGCGCGTCTGAGAGCTGTTTCGGCGGGCGTGGTGGGCGCGACAAGAGTGGGCGCGGCAGGTTTGGCCAGGGACGGGGCGGCAAGGGACGCCTTTGGGGCGGCTGGCTTGAGGCTGCGCTTTTTCTGCGGCATTGCGAGAGGGAGGGCTTATGAGAAACGACGATGCGGACGTGCTTTATGTGCGCGTAGCAGCAACGCGCAGGCCGCGTCAAGAAGGGAAAAAAAAAAGTTGGGCACACATGGGGGAGAGCCGAATGCAGCAGCGCGAGGACTGCATTTGGCGTTCGCAGCGCGCACGCAAAGTAACGAAGCACGGTGCATGTCAGGCAGAGAGCACCCAGCAGCACAGTGGCTGTCAATGACGTCAGCAAATGACGGATCTGGACACTCGGAAGAAGCCGCGGCTGAAGGCAGGGACGTGGACGCGACGATAGCATTGCTGCGAGTCAACAGAAGCGGGCGAAAGTACTACGGGACATGCGGGGCGAATTCCTCGAGGAAGTGTTTGACGTGCGTGCCGACGAGGTCACCTGCGAGGACGGTGGTGATGTTGATGAGAGCGCTGCTGGCGTGCGAAGGGGAAGGAAGGGACGAAGGATCTGCGTTGTCGAGATGATGTGCGATGGCATCGAGGACGGGAATGAAGGCACGGGAACGACCGCGGACGAGGCTGGTTGCAGCCCAGATAGGGTCGAGAAGGACGGCTGGGCCAAACTAAGGGGGGTGGTGAGACGGAGGGGGGGCGGATGGGGCAAGGAAGACGGACCGTATTGTACATTTTGAGCAGACGATTGCGGGAGGAGATGGTGAGGCGGGCGGAGTTGCGCCAGGTCTTGAATTGGGGGGAGAGGAGGGCGAATCTGGCGTTTGCCGCGTTCTCGGTGAGGCCGAGGAACTCGTGGGAGAAGGCGGGGTCTTGCATGAAGGAAGTGCGGAAGAAGGTGGTGGTCCACTTTTTGCCGCGGGGGAGCTGCTGGCGGGCCTGCCAGTCGGTGGCGAATTTGATGGTGTCGATCTGGAGCAAGATGCGATGGACGGCAGTGTGAGCGGTGTGGGCGGACTGGGTTGTGACGAGAGCCTGGAGGGCATGAGGGCGAGGGACGGTAAGTAAGGAGGAAAGGTACTGACAGTGTGGCGGAGTTGAAGGCGTTGCGAGATGCTTGCGACGGTGTCGTGATTGGCGGAGTGGGCGACGATGTCAGCCATGGTGACGATGGTGTCGGCGGAAGCATCAAAGACGTCGGCCTGGATGCAAAATGTGAGGCGGGTGGAGGCGCATACAGTCGGCTTACCCAGTCATTGAGTGACGCGCGTGGGAGGCCCGAGAGGAGGCGGATGAATGCGGCGTCCTCGAGGTCTGCGAGCTTGTGCTTTGGGTGATCGCCAATGAGGAGGAGTGCGACATCCGATGGGGAGGGAGGGCTAGCGCCGAGAGTGCTGAGGATGCGGGTGATGCGGAGAGCTATGGCAGCGTCTCTTGGGTCGCGGGGCTCGTCGTCGCGGGGTTCGTCGTCGTGGGGTTCGTCGTCGCGGGGCTCGTCGTCACGGGGTTCGTCGTCGTCGATGGGCTCGTCGTCGATGGGCTCGTCGCGGGGCTCGTCGTCAATGGGCTCGTCGTCAATGTGTGGCTCGTCATCGACGTGTGGCTCGTCGTCACCCGGCTCTTTGTCACTGCGCAGCTCTTCGTCACTGTGTGGATCGTTGTCGCTGCGTGGTTCATGCCAGTCGTCGTATTCCGGTACGTCACCGTAGTGGTCATAGTTTCGGAGGCAGGCGTAGACATCGTTGGCAGGGTGTTCGTCGTCAGCTTGGGGAATGGACCTCGATACAAGGCGGTGCAGGATCTGGAAGCGTTCACAGACTGTGAACGCTAGGTAGCGAGAGTTGGGGGAGGTGAGGGGGAGGGACATGTGTTGGCAGAGGGGTTCGATGGCGTCGAGATGGCCGAGGATGGCGTTGAGGTGGCTGGCCATGGTGGTTGCGGTGAGAGAGGAGAGGGGCGGTGTGGCGTGGCGTGGCGAGTCGCGGGTGGCGGGTGGCGGGCGACAAGGCGTCGGTGGCAGGCTATGACGATGCGACGAGAGGGCGGGCACGTACGCGCGCGGCGCATCGCGGCTGCTGGCGGGCGGGGCGCGGGGATGACGAGAAGGCGGACGCGGCGCGCGTGTCAGGGAGGGCGACGGGAGAGGTGCGCGACGTGTGGTGGCTGACGAGAACGGGGATGCGGTTGCGCGTCGGGCCTGGTGGTGGACGGGGTGCGGACGACGTGGCGAGGAGGAACGGGTGCGGCGGCACGAAGGAACGGGTGCGGCGGCACGAAGGGAAGACGGGGCTGTGGCGCGGATGACAGGAGGCGGGGGGACGTGACGGGGGGCAAGATATGGTTGTGGAGACAGAGCCCCGCACGCTTCCGCTGCGTCAAGTTGCTATAGTTGAATGACTCGAGAGGATCATGAAGATGCGAAAGATTTGGGTGAAAAGTTGGAACAGGCGCTCTGCGTGCCTTGCAGACGATATCGGACCATCGTAGCGCTTAGATTGCTTCGGCATGCTCGAATTTGCGCCTGAGACCTTGCTGAAGTATAGCTCAACGGCTTGGGGCCAGATAATAATATTTTTCAAGTGCCTAGAACGTTGGAGGCATTTTATACTTTCTGCCTCGCGGAGGTTTGATCGAATACTACACTCTCAGCCGCTGCCACTTCTCAGGCTCTACAGCGGCGAATCCTTTCGATGAAGACGTGCAGACTCACACCTAGAGCCCATCTCATATTTTATTGATTATTGCGCATGCCCCTAAGTACTCTGCCACGGCTGTACTTCATATTAACCCACGACCCGGGGTCCAAGTGCAACTTCAGATTCTACACCTTCGAAGTTGCCGTTCAACCACAATTGTCGATTGGCTCGCCCACTAAGACTTCAACACTTGGTTCATCCACGCCTTGTGCACGCCTCCGCGGTTTATGCTGACCGCCAGTCAAAAGCAATGTCCAGCCGGGTTGCTTTCTGTGCATGGTCCTTTTGCGCCACCTGCTGGATGAAGCTGTCAATATTGCTCAGTCTCGATCACGATCGACGATTTTGACTGCTGTCACTCCGCTGTCAAAATCGGGCTCTCCCGCTCGTCGGATGTACCCGAAATTGCTGTTGGACATCCGCCACTCTGGAGGACCAACAAGTAAGTATGATGGGCGTCGGCCGACGAAATCGACAAACAGCTGAATGCAGTACGGCTACACAGTGTGTTAGAATTGATCAATTCCTCGCCGACGCTCAGCGTACAGTCTGCAAACATGCTACCCTTACTCGCAGGCCCCCGAGGCTACCAGTGACCGGGGCCACACACTTCCTTTCCACCGTGTGCACCTTTTATGCCCAATTCAACACGTACATCGCTCCGCGTCTGCGCATGCCAGCCGCGAAGCTTGGTGATGGTCAGTAAAAAGCTCCTGTGGTATAGAACTGAAAATCGGACACGCACGTTGCGAGTGCGCGATGGGTGCCTTCCGACCGCTTGGCGAGACGAGCAGTCGGCAATGACGTCTGTGCCCAGCCTGAAAGTTGCGGTTGAAGATTGTGCAGCACAGCGCGGTACCTGGCATTCCACGAACCAGATGCGACAGAGCCCAGTCAACCGCGTGGCAAGGACATCACAATATCATTCTAGAGGGTCATGGTGAAGTGTCACCTAAGCCGGCCTGTCAGAATGGCGGAGGCTCTCAACACAAGACAAACATAGCCTACGGCTTTTTGAAGCAGCCTAATCTGCAAGTCTGCCTTCCGAACCTCCTGTCATACTCCCAACGACCGCTGGGGGCGTCCTCTCATGCGCTATGCAGTCAGGCTGCTTCGAGAAATCCCATATAACGTGATATGGCGGGGTAATGCGGATGTTGAATGTATTTCTCCGCTGCTCCAGCAACATCTCCTCGGCGGCAATGGGTATATCCGCCATTAGGTGCACGCCCGGGCCATGGTTGACAACAAATATCTGGACTGCGCTGAAGACGTCGGTGGACTCTCTAGCGACGTCTGCATCCTTCTTGAGATTCGGCGACGAGGATGCGGAGGAGCCATATGCATCGAGGAGCGGTTGTGAAGCCGACGAGCTCCCGTTATAGTGGGCAGAATGACGTTCGCTCCAGCCTCTGCGGCTCAGAGAGATAAGATGTTCCATTGACGAAGAAGAATATTACGTACTTAAGAAAGAGTTCGGTCGTGAATGCCAATTTGTCCATTTGATCCTACCAGTGAAGCGTCGTGAGCGAAGGCCTAACCTGTGATCAATGAGTGGACGGCCGTCGATCTCCACAATCATCATTTCCTTTGGCGTGTAAGTAGTACTATACTTGGGCAGATCACTTAGACGGGAAGAATCTGTAAACGAATGGGACTACCTTTGTCATAACAGAAGAGCTGCATCGATATACTGCATGGGACGGACCATATTGATCAACGGTCATATGGACGAATCATTGAGGAGGTTCAAACTTATCGTAGCTTCGTGAATGCTGCCATTGATCGCACGGACAGGGCTGAGTGCGTGCGTTCGGTAGTAATAAATACACGGTCGAGTCGTGAGCTCCGATACAAGTTGTAAAACGCGGTTGCTTTCAACTTCTGCTCCCGTGATTGATCACCGCAGTGTGTCTTGCAGCTCAGCGCCTCGTTATATCCTCGGGTTGGTTCAGCAGTCTACCCTCCATACCGCCATCTACCATGATGACTTGGCCAGAGACGTGCCCGGACACAGCGGTCGAAGCTACGAAGACGACTTGGGATGCTATGTCCTCCAGAGTAGCAACTCTCTTCAGTGGAATGCTGGTGTAAATCTCTCAGCGATGCACGCATGATGACAGGTAAGTAGACGGCTTACGTCGCCAGTGCACGATGGAAGGCCTCAGATCGTTGGGGGCTATGTTCGGCCGCTGGCGTTAAGACTCAACCTGCAGTACTTCAGGATTCGACTTCAATGAAGCGAAACGACAATCCTTTATTCACCCGGAGCGATGAAATTGACCCGCCCACGCGGGGCGATCTTGACAATCTCGTTCTTGAGCGACATCGTGGAGCCGTACATCATAGCTAGAAAGACATTTTGAGCGTTTGCAATTGCCAACAGAACCAACGAGCAATACACACCGCTTTTGGTCGCGGAGTAGTCGGCATGGCCGATCTCGCCATACTTTCCTACGGTACTACCTAAGATGACAATGAATGCCTTGTCCTTCTGCTCGTCCGTTGCATAGGCCAGTTGTTTCAGGTACTCCCTGACGACCAGGAAGACGGACGTTATGTTGGACGCAAAGGTCGATTCCCACTGCGTGAGCGACATCTCGGCGATGGGCACTTCAGGCTTCGGGTGCCATCCATGGTTTGCGATCAGCACCTGGACTGGACCAAACGGGTCATCTTTGAGTGTGTGGAATATGCGCAGGACATCGTCCTCCCTGCTGAGGTTCGCTTGGGCGGTCTGAATGCGGGTATGACCGAACTCGCGGTGGAGAGGTTCGAGGGTCACCACCGTGTTGTTGTAGTGAGCAGTCACATTCGCTCCGCATTCTTTGAGCCAGATAGGAAAGATGAGGAGCGTTTCGCCCGCTGCGTATACTGGGACTGACTGAGGAAGAGGCGGGCGGTCACTAGGCCTATGCTTCCGCTAGCACCTATAGTGATGGGTTTTAGTTCTTCCTGGTCGCAAGATAATATATGGACGAGACGGGAATGCTGACCTGTTAGGAGGACATGGACGCCGATGAGTTGCAAGTCCATTGCGTTGCCGATAGATCTGGATCTGAATGGGCGCCTGTCATAAGCTGCACCTTCGGTGTCGCAGTGGAGATGAAACTCAAACTGGCTGCGCACGCACTGACTCTGTCGTCGTCGTCGTTTGTCGCTTTCTCGTCGCTCCTCGTTGGTCGTGATCACACAGATACTGTTCGAGGATAAAGAGACTCATCTGATCTAGGCACGCTTCTTTTTGACTTGAACAGACCTGCGGCGGTGACTCAGAACGGACCTGCGGCGGGCCGCATACGGCTCTAGAGCATTGGATCCTTTTAGCAGCTCAGGGATAGCCTTCTAGCAAACTTGTAATGAATTCGAAGGTGCAGGCAAGACCGTTGGAAGATGACATTGGAACTACGCGGTTCACCGTCCAAAGGTACGCGATCTATAGGCAACGCTTGCAGTCTATTCATACGTGCCACAGCTCGGATGTCCTGGCGGACATGCGAGTGAACATCACCGAGGAGGGGTCGGAGAGAGTGATCTGGTACAAGGCAAGTATCTCCATCATCTGTACACAAAGCAGACATCAACTCAGCAGGCTGTGTGAAGGAAAGATTCCTCGCAGACGATGAAATAGTGGAACACTTCGTTGTATGTGAACAAATACGGGTACCCGTGCATTCCTAACTTTACAGTAGGAGAATGGAACGTCGACTCTTCTGTGGACTATTCATCGTCCCAAACGAGGCTGGTACATCCGGCTGCGAACGCCGTCTTTCCCTCCGGACGTGTTCATTCCGCTCCTACCCCTTCCGCAGACCTCTCCATACTACCTGGACTCTGCGCTGACATTTGCATGTCGAAACCCTCCGCCCTTCTCTCTCACCATATCGTCCGTCCTAAACTTTGAGCAGTCCCAGGAAACTGCTGAGAAAGACGCGGACAAGACCCAGGATATAACCACCCACGAGTATCCTCCGACCCCTCCGCCACTTGCGCCGAGCGTAGTGGTCCACCCCCCTCACCGCGTGCCAGTGTGCCAAAACTCGGTGGGTACGACTTCAAACCTCCGCCGGGCCGTACCGCCACTTCGTCCCCTCCTGCGAAATCGCCCATCACGCATTTCGTGCTCTCGCCTCAATCGCGGGTCACACCTCAGCAGGCGGAGAGGAGCTCGTTGTTCACGCGGATGTTCTCTGCGCTGAAGACCAATGCTCCTGCGCACTCGTACACCTTCGCTCTGTCGCCCATCCCAGACCCGTGGGCGCCATCGACACCATCCGCGCAAGGGCAGTATCGCGATGCAGCGCCGTCAACGCCCATCCCCTTGCTCACCTTTTTCGACCAGACACCGGTTTGGACGGTTAACTCGGTGTCAGGCGTGATTGAAATCGACATGAAACTCGTCCGGTCGCTCGGAGTGGAGACGAGCTTCTACATAGCTGTCGCGTTGACCTACCTCGACTTCGTGTCAGACAGGGAGGTAAGCTGTCCCCGCTGATGATCCTGTCGATGCGTGATTGACACGTTGCCCTTGCAGAGTTACCTCGCCGCGTTAAATGACTGATGAAGGTCGTCCGGATAGATGGCTATCAACGGGACTCTCTTGCGTGATTTACTGCTTTCGTGCGGATCGTCGTGCTGTTGATACCCAACGGACTTCCCGGTGACCTGCTTTCGGGGATACTTATTTATTGCCCCCTGTAATTGTTTGGATACATCATGTCTTTCGCGCAACCTCCATCAAACTGCGAAAGAGTGACGGCCGAACAGGACTAATAACCTGCTGTAATGCTGTGCGTATTTACGGGCTCAGAGCACGTCAGCGTAATAAACGAGCGTGAAACTGCAAGGATTGCCATTGGTTTATTGTAGACGCCCATAGTTATGTGCCCTGCTTAGTCATCGCCGAATACGGTAGTCTGCCCTGCCGTTGCATCGGTTCTGCTGAGTCGCCAGTCCCCGTCTCACTTCCTGCCCTCGTCGTCGCCGTGCACGACGACGGCGAACTCGCACCCTTCGCACGGCCTGACCAGACACTTTCCGTGAGTATGCGATCTGTCATCCTTCCAATGCCTCAGCATGACAACTGCCACGCGTCAGCGTCGCTTTGAATTCGTCTCGCAGTTCGCCATCAGGCCGTCTTCTTTCCAACTTTCTCCCACAAGAGCTCAAAACCTCGGATTGTGAGCAGCCAGCGGGCTTGCTAACGTTGGCGTGTACGCTATGGACTCCTCCTACTCAAGCCTGCAAGTCCCCGACTCTTCGCAGGCCGGTCCGTCGCGTCATGCGTACCGACCTGCCTCCATCCAGCCCACGACTACATCGTCTTCGGCCTCTCCGTCATCGTCCAAGAAGCGAGCCTCGCACACAGTGGTGACGGGGCAGCGAGAGCAGGAAGAGCAGCCTTCTTATCGCGACATCTACGCGCATCCCGCCGCACTCGAGTATGCCGCCGCTCATCCGAAGCGAACCATACCAAAGTTTGGGCCGTACCTGTTGCTGCAGACGTTAGGCGAGGGAGAGTTTGGGAAGGTGAAACTGGGCTTGCACATGCAGTGGGGCGAGGAGGTCGCTGTCAAGTTGATGCGACGGGGGAATATAGATTCCTCGGTACGCATGTCGAAGGTTGAGAGGGAGATAGAGGTCCTCAAGGTGCGCCGTCCGCATCCTGAGATGATTATATGCAACATTACTAACGTTGTTGAGTAGAGTCTGAAGCATCCCAACATCGTTCGCCTATACGACGTGATTGAGACCGACAAGTACATCGGCATCATCCTCGAATACGCTTCAGGGGGCGAGCTGTTCGACCATATCCTGGCCCATCGTTATCTGCGCGAAAAGGACGCGTGCAAGCTATTCTCGCAGCTCATCTCCGGCGTTTGGTACATCCATCAAAAGAAAATCGTTCATCGTGACCTCAAGCTCGAGAACCTGCTCCTGGACCGTCACCGTAATGTGATCATCACCGACTTCGGCTTCGCCAACCGCTTCGAGCACCGGTCGGACGACCTGATGCAGACAAGCTGCGGGTCGCCGTGCTATGCGGCGCCCGAGCTAGTCATATCCGACGGGCTCTATGTCGGTTCCGCTGTCGACATCTGGTCGTGCGGAGTCATTCTCTATGCAATGCTGGCAGGGTACCTGCCCTTCGACGACGATCCGGCTAACCCGGACGGAGACAACATCAACCTCCTGTACAAGTACATTGTCAACACTCCTCTGTCCTTCCCCGACTACATATCCGCCGAAGCCCGTGACCTGCTCTCCATCATGCTTGTCCCGGACCCGTCCCGTCGAGCTGACCTGCCCACCATCATGGCTCACCGATGGCTCGCGCCTTGCGTGCACAACTTCAACAAGAGTGTTGCGGACCTTGAGCGCGCGGCTATTGAGCAGCACCATCAGAAGCGACTTGCCTACCAGAGGCAGATGAAGCAGGCTGTCCAGACGCAAGAGCCCGCGTCGAAGATTGCGCGCAGCCAGAGCTCGCGGACGGATGGCTACAGCGGCTCTGCGAGCGTTGGCCCCCCGTCTCGGTCTAGGAGTAACCGGGACCACGCATATAGTCAGCAAGCGCAGCCGGAATACCTTTACGAGACGTCTCCGGACGCATCTGTATACTCGACTGCTCCAAGTGCGTCTCGTCGGGCCTTCAACTCGACTATCGTGTTGCCTACATCGACTCCTATGGTGGAAGACGATCCGTTTGCGCCCTCGCCCACCGGGGAGAACGATGCAACCGCATCTGCCATGGATACGGCTGCTACCAATGGAACCACTTCCGAAGAGACAAGGAAGATCAACGGTTCCTCGCCACCCGTCTCCAGCAGCAAGACTTCTCCCGACGGCAAGCGCAAGGGTGGCATGCGTCATACCATTCAGGTTGAGTATGGGGAATCCGACGGCAGGGAGCCCCAGCACAAGAGCAGCAGCCGCACAACTAATGGGGCCTCCTCGGCGGGCCCATCCAACCCCGAAAAGGAGCGCTCTCAGAGGAAGGCGTCTGTCGATGTTACCAGGCGCAGCTCGACGAAGGCCTTGCCGAGCACACCCTCAGCGACTGTCTCCCGAGATCGCTCCGAGACGATCACCCAGCGACTCGTCTCTGCGCAAAGCGCAACTGCCCCGCCTGTCGCGATCGAGGTCACAGGACCGCCCGTCTCGCCAGGGTTTTCTCCCGAGGAGAAGGCGCCAACGGCATCCGAGAAGACGGACTCCGCGTCGTCGAAGCAGAGCCGGCACAGGAAGGGTCTTTCCATTGACAAGATTGGCATCTCCAAGCTCTTCGGTGCTTCGCCGGAGCAGCCTACCAATGGTGTGCAGCGCGCGCCCTCGCAGAGCAAGAAGAATGGCCCTGGCCGTGCGCCATCCACGGATGCCATGGCAAACGGCAAACATGACGTCGGAAGGCGGCCCTCGACGTTGCAGGTCCCTGTATCTCCCACATCCCCGACCGCGTCCGAACCTACAGCGACGCTCAGCCCAGATGGCTCTATCAGCAGTAAGAAGTCAAGGCGGAACACGCTCACCGTCATGGTCGAGCCGCTCAGCCGGACTATTAAGCAGCGCACGAAGGGCAGGACGGCGGAGACGCCTGTCAAGGAGAAGGCAATGGAGAAACAGCCGTCCTCAGACGGCGCACCCGCCGTTCCCCCGAAGTCGCCCGTCGTCGTCACTCCCGCGACGCCCCAATATGCGCAGCAGCGTGGTGTACCACCGACCCCAGTCGGAGGTCCCCACCTCGCTGTGCCGGCCTCGACGGTCAAGGCCAGCAGGGTCATGCAGTGGTTCAGGTCGAAGAGCAAGGGCAAGAACACCGACGACGAGGCGGAGAAGGGCTCCGGCGCGTCAGATATCGAGGTCGTCCAGCGAGACATGACGCCGTCGTCCTCTGGTACAATGAGTGGCAACGTCGCGATGGGTTACCTTACCACGCCGACATCCGAGTACAACCGCTCGCCTGTGGCAGACGGGCACCCGCAGCGGTCCGCGTCGACGCACAACGAGTCCCCGCACGTGGGTAACAGCCTCGCGGACCGCGTGCGCAACATCGGGACGGGTGCGAAGAAGAGCGCGCATGAGTACCCTGACATTCGCAGGCACCATGGCCCGCTCGATCAGACGACGGTCACGACGCACCCGCCGCCGGAGGTCATGAAGCATGTCAAGACCGTCCTCGAGGGCATGGGGGTCGAAATCCACATCGAGACGGATTACAAGTACAGATGTGTCCGGCCGAAGCGCAGAAGGGTTGGCTTGGGTTTGCGCGAGGGATCCGTGGCCGCATTCTCAATGGTCGGTTCGGCTGCCTCTAACGGCGTAAGTGGGCGAGCCATTTACGTGCTATGTGCTTCCTGTGACTGACGTGTACTCGTAGGTTGACAAGCGCGGCTTGCCCCAGCCTCCTCAGTCCTACGGCACCTTCAGCGGAACAGGTGGCATGCTCAGGGGACTACTGATGCGCCGCCAGTCTTCTCAGGTGTCCACGAACTCGCTCAATCAGAACGGTGCTCAGTCGTACGACGGCGAGACCTCGCCGGACGCCCTCATTGCGGCAGCAGTGCCCGGTGGCTCGGACGTACCAGTCGCCGAGTCCGTCTATGGCGACTCTCAACAAGACCAAGGAGACGAAATCAGGTTCTCCGTTGAGTTGACGCGCATCGACCGCTTGGACGATACGTACAGTCTCGATATTAGACGGCTCAAGGGCAACCTCCGGAGCTACAAGTTTGTATATGACACGCTCAGAAAGTGAGTGCAATGTGCCGTCCTGTTTCGCGACCTCTGTTGTTGATATAATTCGACTAGCCGAGCTGATCTCCAGCGTGCGGGGTAGAATCACCCCCTCACGCATACCGAGCATGCGTTGTGTGTTGTCGTCTCTGTTTCTCTCCTTTCTGCGTCGGGGCTCGGGACACCATCTCGCATATTCGTATACCTAATTAATCCGTCCGCAAGCATCCCATCATCCATTCACTCTAATATTCTCCTTCCGTGTACTCTGGATTCGGTACAGGCACTGCTCACCCCACCCCCTCTTTGGCATACGCTTCGGTTGCCTGGCTCACTATTCCCTCGCTGTTATTGGTGTTCTGATCGTGTTCTCGTGTCTTGGTCGCAAGGTGGATAGTGCGACAATACAGCAGTCGCCCCATACCTACATGCATATCACTCCCTACACTCCCATTACCCCAAATATACCAGACTCATTAATTATTATGCGCTCTGCGTGAGTCTAGTGTGTTCTTGTCACGAGTAATCTCATCCCCTTGGCGGCGAGCGTTGCCGACAAACCGTCAGAAATTGTAGATTTAATCCAGTCAGCCTCGATGGTGGCTGACATGGACAACTTGTGCGCGCTTCCCACTTTCACTACTACTTGTACGACCTCTCCCACCTTTGTCTGTTTATTCTTCAGCTACAATCTAGTGTACTACGCCAGCGGCCCGCGGTACTCCTTCTGGTGAGTGGCAAGGGAGTATTGTCGACCTCGAAGTTCACCGACTACGTGCAAGCAGTCACCACTCTAATACAGCTACTACACACTCCTTGTCCGAGAAACAGAAACCATACGTCCCAATCATAATGACATCTCAATTCAGACGACAAGAAACCAGGCGGTCGGCCACGGCGAAATACAAACCATATACTCTCGCGTACGATGACGACGAAGACGAGTTCACACCGGCACCCAAGAAGAAGACCTCTCGCACGGCGGTCTCGAGGACGCCTTCCTCGGAGAAGAAGAAACCTAAGACGACTTCTGAGCCCCTCCCACCGCCGACGACCAACCTGGGGATGCCTACGCGCGAGCAGTACAAGGCCATCGAGCACGAGTACATCCAGTCGCTGCACCCGCGCAAGCGGGAGAAGGCCCTCCTCAGCCAGGAGATGTTCGACATGGTCTGGGAGGTCCTGCACGACCCGCTCCGCTCGCGCGTCGGCTCGCCGCAGTTCCGCTGGTGGGTCCGCAAGATGTTCGTTCTCTCGCAAGTCCGCTCGGAGATGTTGTCCGGGACCATCACGACCGACGCGCAGCCCGCCGCCGTCGACGGAAGCACGCCCGTGGTGCTGCATGAGGATCGCCCGGTCGCGCTGAAGGAGCAGATTTACGAGGTGCTGTGCTATTGCCATGATCTGTCGAACCACGGCGGGCGCGACAAGACGACGATGGTGATCCGCGAACACTACTCGTGGATCCCGAAGGAGCTCATCGCCCAGTTTGTCAAGGTCTGTCCGACGTGCATCTACAAGAAGACGGGCAGCAGGGACCTGCTGCATGCGCTGGGCGACGTCGGGAACTCACCTTTACTCAGGATGGAGGGTAACGGAGGAAGTTTAGGTGTCGGTGTCGCTGGGCCGCCCGCACATGTGCACGAGCCGCTGCCAAGCGCCGGATTCCCGCGCCTCCCAATCTTGCCAGAGCCCTCTGCAGTCCCTGTGCTCGTCAAGACTGAGTCGACGCCTTCGCCTGAGTGGCCTGCTGTCCCTTTGCCGCCTGTGCACGCTCCCTCCGCCTCTCAGACTGTACCCGTTCCTGCCGGCGACTCTTCTCTCTTGCCTCCTCTGCACTCTTGGATGCCTGCTAGCTACGCCTCTCCGAACGACTGGTCCTCTGTCTCTGTTCCTAGCCACTCGGACATGACGCCTAGCATGTACTCTCAGGCTCGACACAGCTACTCTCAAGCTCAAGCTCAAGGCTTCCAAGACCTGCCACCGATCCGGCGACTGCATAGTGCGGATGACGCTTTTGCCTACAACAACAACACACGCGTCACCCTTCCACCTCTGCAGCAAGTACTCTCCGACGGCGGTCTGGGCACTGGGCAGCAACTTCTGACTTCTGCCTGGGGTGCGGCGCCGAATATGTCTGTCTGGGATCCCTGTTCCCCTAGCTGGACCGCCCCACCTTTCTCTCAACCCGCCGACAGCTCCGCTTACGCTGCCTTCAGTTTTGTCTCGCCGCTCAGCTCGCCCTCACGAAGGTGGTACACTCTTCTCGACGACCATGCACGCGATCACTCCGGCATGCGTCTTGACCAACCCGAACAGGCTGCTCCTGACACGCTCCACATCGACCCTGCCCTGCTCGGCTCTGCGGACGACGGCTACTTCTCGTTCACACCAAACGGCGGCTCGCCCTTCCGTCCGACGAACGACCGGTCTCTCAGTGGTCACTCAGACGCGGACGCAGACGCTGAGACGCCCCGCCGTGTGCGGCGTACCCTGTCTGTGCAGTCGCTCATCGTAGGCTCCACGTCGATGAACTCGCTCACGCTGCGCATCGAAGGCGAAGACGACGATGAGGCCGCGCAGGGTACGCCAGTGAGGCGGGCGGTTGCAGGCGTGCTGGAGGACGGGCGGAGCCCCGGCGGAAGCGTGTATCTGCACCCGTCGAGATTCTTACTTGGTGCGGTGGGGAGGCAGGCGTGAGCGTCGGCGCGGAGGTAACGGCGCGTTGCGCTGGCGAGCTGCACGACGGTCTGGAAGACAGCCTCGTGTCGACATATGGTACACATACTACATTTTACTACATCCATGCATTCGCTACGAACCCATTTCGTATAATATGTCTATGTATATATGTAGGCATGGTTAAGATGTGATGCACGCGGGACTTAGACTAGATTCCTATCATGCTGCGAACAACGAAGGATACTATCTCGGCTTCAACGCTTTACAGTAAAAGAGATACTTTCCAGCTTTGTACAAGCTGCACAGCCTGCACCTCGACCTCCCGTATCCCTGAGCCGGTTAGCTCAGAGTCATGATCAGAGTCTCAGACTGCCGGATACGGCAATTGTCGTCGCTGGTCACGGCTTCGCGAAGCTCCGTTGCGGAGTCACTACTGCTCTCTTTGGTTGTAGGAAATTCGCGCGTCCGAGCCGCATCACCCAAAACGTGCATGCAGTGACTCGGTTTCGGCGAGATATAATGGTAACTTGGAGCGGTTGGCGACTCAGAGTTCCGCTTGTCCTCAACATCCGTCTCTACCTCTCCCCACCTCTAGCAGGACGCCATGCTGCCGTACGCGCATCCCCATATTCCACTTGATGTGGTAGAAGAGATCTTCAAGTATCTGTCGCCATATGCCCTGGGCAAAAACGACCGCAAATTACTTGATGCTGAGGCCGCGCATGTTGCACAGGCAGGCCTTGCTAGTTGTGCCCGAGCATGCCGCGCTTTCCAGAGGCCTGCCGTGGAAGTTCTATGGAGGGAGCAACGGCTCATCCACGCTTGCGGTGTCCTCCCGAGCTTCACCCTTACCAGCGTTGGGGTCGGGCTCGGAGACGCGACCAATTTGATGAAGACGGCGATGGAAACGACGACTGGTCCGAAGACGTCGATGTGCGCAACCGTTTGAAGCCTCGTACATATGTGAGTCTGGCACTAAACCTTCTGTGGCAACCCCGTAATCATGGTGGACCTCCTATATGCGCAGTATCATCTACCGGGACCTATCTCGTCCGAGCAATGGTCTCGCTTCGAGTACTATGCGCACTTCATCCGCTCTCTCTATCATGGCATCTCGGAGAGACTGGATTCGACCACTTTTTCTATCTCCATCAGCACGCACACGGCAAACCGCTCTTTCCCAACTTGCACAAGCTAGAATGGGATCATGCCACCCCTGACCTGGCCTTGGTCATCTCACCGACCATCCGTGTCCTCCGGCTTCCAGAGCACGACAGCTCCAGTACGGACGAGTATCGCCTGCGGCGCCACGCATTCAAGACGCAGCTCCCTAGCGTACTTCGCAGTCTCCCGAACGTGGAAACACTGGAGTACTACGACTCGGCCATGAAGGCTTCTGGCATACATTCGCGCCAGGTCCGGATCACCAGTTCGTCGCTCAAAATATTTCCGTGCTGCATATTTCGGAGCCGTATAGCGCTTTGATGAAAGGTGCCCTTGCGGCTGTGTCGACGATCCAGACACTTACTCAACTGAGGATCGATGTCGCGCTCTCGAGCCGTTGGGTGACAACGGGACGCTTGAAGGCTGGGACAAGACGCGTATCCGCACATTTGCAAGACTGCGGCACTTGCAGATTGAGGCGAACATGGGACAGTCTGCAGTCATCCTCGAGCTATCGTCGCACCCAATCTCAAGGATGTCGAAGTGAAGCGTGATCCCGAGAGTGATCCTTGCAATTACCCGTTTTCGCTCCCGGAAGCCTTGGAGCCTCTGTGTAACCGGAACGCGTCGTCTCTGCGGAAGGTGTACCTCGGCTTGCAATACTTTTACGTACCCAAGTGGTATCCGGATCGGGGAATCCCACCGGAGACGGAACCGATCTTCCTCACTCTGACGAAGCCGTTGCTCCAGCTTCATCAGCTCCGGGAGCTCAATATCTACATCTACCCTGGCGAACACCGTGGTCCCATAGACGTACCTCTGCCTTCTATGTTGGCGCGTGGCCAATGCTGGAGACCCTCATCGTGGAAGTGGCCATCTTCACACCCGACGCGCTTCGGGCGGTCGTGCACGCTTGCCCTCAGCTGAAGTGTCTGATTGGCAAGTGCCTGTCGGATGACTTCCTGAAGCTGCCGGCGGCGTCTGACCAGCTCGGCGGTTCCCGTCGCGCAGTGTCCGAGTCTACAGGACATGGGCTTCGTCAGTTACGCCTCTTCAAAGCCACCAAGGTAGATGACCCTGCGGACATCACGAAGATCGCATACTTCCTGGACGAGCTGTTCCCTCGACTTCGCCTCGAGCTGTGTGTGACTCAGGACACCTACGTATTCAGGAATCAGGAAAATTGGATACCCGTTCTGCTGGAGGTGGTGAGGATTTCAAGTCGTACGTGATGCTAGTATTCTTGATCTGTGCCTCCTGCTCTTCGTAGTTTGCTCAAAGCGGACACGGTGCCGTATTCGTAAAAGGATAGTAATGGTCTACCATTCACGTCGTCTCCGTTTTTCGACACGGTTGCTGTGTACTTAGTGCTGATGGCAAATGGGAATGGACCCAATTGCCGGCAAATGGCGCTTGGGAATGGGTTTTCGGGGGGTGGCGTGCGCTGGCGATTGTGGCGCAACTGGCAAATGGGCTTTTTGAAGTGTTTTTGGCGTTTTGTGCTTAATTTCGAGCTTGTGCCGCTGCTTGGAGGTCCCCGAGGATGTTTAGCACTGCAGGGTATAAGCGGGACACTGGGAGAACAACATGCAGCCTATATAAGGCTCCAACCATTTCATGTATATACTGGGTATATACGGTTTTAACCATATACTGTATCCATGTATGTACCATGTCCAGGGTATATGGATATATACAATATAGTATACAGTATATGGTTAATTCCAAAGTATGGCAAGGCACATTAACACAAGGCTCTGAGCTGACCAGGAGGGGCTTTGGGCACTTACATCACTGCCTTCCATGAGCAGCTATCTTATCTCCAGCTTACCAAACAGATGAAGATTGGTGTGTTCAAGAGTGTGTAACCCTGCTGTCCTGCAGGTTACCATATATGGTACATTATGTAAGGTCCAACATCCATATGTGCAGTCTGGTCACCTTACTGAGTGTCATTGTGTCAATTGTTGATCACAGGTTATTTGTTGGTTTACAGTTTTGTTGGGTTTGCAGTTTGTTTGTTGGTATGTGGGTTTGATCATGCATGCTGGTCAGGTTCAGGTCAATTGTCAGTGATGGCTTTGGCACTGACAGGTGGTCTTAGTTTATCCATTGAGAGTGGACTCGGATTCTCGGATTCTCATTTGTGTTGAACAAACATCTTGGTCATGGTCAGATGTGAACTGACTTGGAGACACTTGCTCCTGTGTGATCTCATGGGCTGTGCAGTTTGCAGGCCATGCTATGGTGGTCTTCTTGGTGGGAATGGCAGATGAGGTATTGGGTTGAATTGCCTTGTCAGGATCCTGCAGATACAACAGAGATGTTGTTCAGTGTATTATTGAAATATTGTCAAGACTACTCACTGCATTCTTTTATTCTTTTTCTTTCCTTTTTCTTTTCCACTCACTTTATTGACTCATATATGACCTCAGTCTGGACTCCCAGTGAGCGGCAGGCATTCATAGGCTGCCCCCAGAGCCCTGCTCAGTATAGAGCCCCCAAGCAGGCCCATACAACTGTGAGAAACAAGCAGAACAGCATCTGACAAGTGCAAGTGTCCTGGGCATGGATGATGCCCAAAGGGCAATCACATCAGGAAAACTGAATGACAGGATTTTCTCGTGAAAGGCAAGATGTGAGACTCTCGATCATGGGCAAGATTGTTGCTCAGGAATGCTCCTTGGTGAGCACCTATCTCAGCAAAAAGCAACAGCGAGACTCCAGCTCAGGCCAATCAGCCCACAACCTATACCCGTGTTCCTGCTTGGTTCCCGCCCGCATTCATCATTCCTAGTTGCCATTGACAGTCTCGGACTGTGAGCCCAAGTTTCACCTCTGATACTACATACAATTATTTCTAAAACTCTACTGTACCTCCCTGGTCACTTCTTGACAGCCTTGTTCCATGTCCATCGCAAGCCAGCCACACTCAAGTCTCAACTCTCAAGTGGGTCTGCAAGAAAGTGTGAGTGCCCTTTGGTACGTTGCCGGTAGCGCCGGCTGAGCAACAGTCTCACACTGTGAGACACTGGCTCAAATTGGATCATCTGTGAGCCAGAAAATCACAAGCAGCCATTGGCGAGATGCAACACTCATTTTGAGGGAATCACCTTTCCTGATGCACATGAGGTATGTACATTGAAAACCTATGTATTTATACCCCTCCCCCTATCATTCTTGGTGAGGTACTATCATGGCCGAGCTTGCAAGCTTGAGCCTGTACCATAGTTACCATAGTTCTCATTCCATGCCCATTCAAGTTCTTGCTCACTCCATCAGTTCCATGTGACTGCAGCAACTACAATTGCCTGAGCCAACTCTGCCCATTACACTGGAGAGAATCGGAGAGGTCTAGGCACTATTCTGTACTAGCACATGAACCATATAAACCATATATATCCATATATATACTATATATATACTGTATACTGTATATATCCTCGATATTTGTATATGGATAGTAAATAGTTGGAGCCTTAAGCTGCCTATAGGATGTGAGTAGGCCTCGACAAGACAGCAGGTAGTGGCAGGCGGCCATAAGCAGCAAATCGGGTCTCGGGTCACGACGACTCGGAGTGCATTTGCATTCAAGTTAATGACTGGAACTTCGTGTAATCGCAGTCTGACGGATGGTTGCGCACGTCGCCGTGCATGTTCAAGGTGACTCGGTGCTGAAATGTTGACTCAATGGCATACAATTGCACACACTGCATCTCATGCTGAGACTGTCAAGGTGGGCTAGATGTAGCGAACACGGCGACACACCGCGTCCGCACTGGCGAACCGGCCTTTTAGGTCTGCTACGGAGACTACTCACGAATAGCAATTCTTCGCTGGCCACCTATGTCGGTCATTCTGGAACTGTTGAAGGCCGCAAGTGTAGCGATACTCCCGGGTTAAGTTAACATTAATATTAACCCCCGTGAGGCTCAGCGCTCATCGTCAATGTCCGCGTCAGTGAACGGCGACTCGTCGGCGAGCACCAGGTTACAGCTGTTTCCAAAACGATAGGCCCCTCATCAAAAATGCGTACACGGGCGGAGAGCGTCAGATCTTGCCTTCAAGGTGATCCGCACCTTCTGCCGGTCGACCTCAGCCACCCGCCGTAGTCTGGCTCGCCCTCGACGTGCCGGTTATGGTCCAATCTTGATGGGAATAGGGAGACCGACACACTCCGCCTGAGTGCGGTTTCTTGATGCGGGGCCCATCGTTTTGGAAACAGCTGTAAATACCGCACTTCCGATTGCCAAATGCGGTAATAGTGTAGCTGATTCTGCCCCTCAGAGAGTTGGACCAGGAATGGGCAGGCCAATGACACCCCCGTACTGCGAGTCATCTTCACAGACACTTTTCAAATTTCTCTTACCAACACTGAATGACCTCGACGGCTTGGTTTTGACTCAACCACACCGGTCCAGTCGCCATAAAATGCATAAGTGCCTGGCGATTCGCCAGGTTGCGCCACCCTCCCCTCTGCCACTTGCCAATCGCCAACCAATCGCCACCCCTGGCGCGTGCCAGGTGGCAAGTTGGCGCTGATTTGCCAACAACACTATGTGTACTGTACGACAGCTTCCCAGTCGATAGTTGATAGCACGTTCATGGAGTGTGTACCGTTCTGCCTGTTCTTATTCACGGAGGTTGCTACATACATATGACCCACATATCCATGCATACTTGTCGTAGGGAGACGGATGGGCACAGTACACGAGTAGGTGAGGATAAGTAATAACTTGAGGTCCTCCGGCCGATCGAGCACAGTGGCGCTAAGTACCGATTGCTAGTACCGACCATGTTTTCCTAACTTACGACTGATACGGCGAGGAGACAATATTCGACCCGTCTGTTTTCTTCTTCTTTCAGCAGCATGCCTGTGGCAGGCCGCCCTTCCCGAGTCTGCGTGAACTCATGTGGGAGTACGCCACGCCCGAGTTATCAGTGTCCGTCATCGCGCCGACCATCCACATTCTCTGGCACCTCCCTCAGGCTGAAGGCCATGGCGAAGAGGAGAACGGTTTGGGTACCGCATGCGACGACACGTGTTCAAAGAACTTCTCCCTAGCTAGTGCTCACGAGTGTGTTCCAGAGCTCAAAACACGACCGCTTGGGTACGAGGCCTTCTGGTCGCCATTCACATTGATGCCTCAAGACCGCTTCGTCACATCCGGAACACTGGCATCCGCAGTCTTCATATACGCGAGTCATGCCGCGCCCTCATGAGAGCGGCTCCTATCCACTACATATGTATGGGCGCACTGGTCGACCTCAAGATCTTCCTCGACGAAAGAGGCGGGATTTACTTTTCCGAGATGGAGTATGGCCAGGCCACACGGCCCAGTGACCATTGAGAGGTGCGTTCGCGCAGCTGACACGGCTACAGATCGATGGGCGAACAACGTAAGTGGCTGCCGTCACACCAGTGTGATTGTTGCGCCCGGATGTGGAGGAGGCCGGCGATCACCCAAAACGTGCATGCACTGACTCAATTGTGGCGAGATATAGAGCGTTTGGTGAGTTTCGCTTGTCCACAACGCTCATCTCTACGTCTCTCCACCGTCAGCAGGACGTCATGCTGCCGTATGCGCATCCCAATATTTCACTTGACGTGGTGGAGGAGATCTTCAAGCATCTGTCACCATATGCCCTGAGCGAACACGACCCCGGCTTCAAGTTACTGGACGCTCAAGGCACGTACGTTGCACAGGCAGCCCTTGCTAGGTGTGCCTGAGCATGCCGCGCTTTCCAGAGGCCTGCCGTGGAAGTTCTGTGGAGAGAGCAAGATCTCATCCATGCTTGTGGTGTCCTCCCGAGCTTCGCTCTTGCCAGCGTTAGGGGCCCGATGATAGACGCCGACCAATATCCACAAGACAACGATGCAAACGACGACTGGCCCGAAGACGGCCGCAATCCGCACGCGCGCAATTGTTTGAGGCCTAGTACCTATGTGAGTCTCTGGCACCAAGCCTTTTGCGCCAACGCCGTAGACATGATATCAATATGTGCAGTATCATCTATCGGGACCTATCTCGTCCGAGGAATGGTCCCGCTTCCAGTATTACGCGCACTTCATCCGCTCTCTCTATCATGACTCCTCGGAGAGACTAGAATCGACCGCTTTCTTCTATCTCCGTCAGCACGCACACGACACTGGCAACCCGCTCTTTCCCAACCTGCACAAGCTAGAATGGGGCCATGTTACTCCTGACCTGGCCATGGTCATCTCACCATCCATCCGTGTCCTCCGGATTCCAGAGCGCAGCAGCTCCCATGAAGACGAGCTCGATTATCGCATGCGGCGCCACGCATTCAAGACGCAGCTCCCTAGCGTACTTCGCAGTCTCCCGAACGTGGAAACACTGGAGTTACTACGACTCGGCCATGAAGGCTTCTGGCATACATTCGCGCCAGGTCCGGATCACCAGTTCGTCGCTCAAAATATTTCCGTGCTGCATATTTCGGAGCCGTATAGCGCTTTGATGAAAGGTGCCCTTGCGGCTGTGTCGACGATCCAGGCACTTACCCAGCTGAGGATCGATGTTGTGCTCACGAGCTGTTCGGGTGACGACGGGGAGCTTAAAGGTTGGGACAAGACGCGTATCCGCACATTTGCAAGACTGCGGTGCTTGCAGATTAAGGCGAACATGGGACAGTCCGGTGTCCTTCTCGATGCTATCGTCGCACCCAACCTGGAGGATGTCGAGGTGAAGCGCGATTGCGAGAGTGGTCCTTGCAAGGTGCCATTTTCGCTTCCGGAGGCCTTGGAGCCACTGGGTAACCGGAATGTGTCGTCCCTACGGAGGGTCTACCTCGATTTGCAAAACTACTACATACCCAAGCCAGGAGACGAGCCGGAGACGGAACCGATCTTCCTCACCCTGACAAAGCCATTGCTCCAGCTTCGCCAGCTCCGGGAGCTCAATATCTACATCTACCCTGGCGCCGATAGCAGTGGTCCCATAGACGTAGCTCTGCCTGCTATGTTGGCAGCGTGGCCACTGCTGGAGCACACCAAGCAGCGCTTTCTGACCGATCCTCATCCTACAGCCGACGCGCAGTCTCGCGGAATACCATCACATGAGTCGACGGCGGCCGACGCGTCGGCTTGTACAATGAGGATCGTGCAGCCGACATAGGTGTATAATGTGTTTGGCTGGGGGTGATGTATACAGTACCGTAGTGATCCTAGTAATCAATACTTTTACGGTCGGCTGGGCTCTTCTTGCGTGCTCAAAGCGTCGGTTGGCACAGTGCGATCGTGGCGCAGTGCAGCGCGGCGCGTCACAACTGGGCACGCGTTCAGACGCGTTGACTCGGAGACTTTCAACGTGTCAGTGCGTCAGCTCTCAAGATCTCACTCTCATGCACCGCCTTGCCCTCTCATTCACCAGGCGACCTGTCGCTCGCCGTCTTGCGCTCATACCGTCTTGCCCGCCTACCCTATCGCCGCCTGCATACCCTCGCCCCACTGCTGTCCTGCTGTCCTGCTCGCACGCCGTCTCGCCGGTCTATCGTCTCACCTGCTATCTCACACACCCGCCGTCTCACACACCTGCCGTCTTACTCACCCGCCGTCCACCGTCTTGCACGCCCATCGTCTCGCACACCTGCCGTCTTGCTCACCTGCCGTCTTTCTCACCTGCCAATTCACTGGCCTACTGTCTGGAGTGCCACATGCAGTGCCACAAGGGCACGCGGAAACGCCACGAGGGCGTCAAGACTGCGGGGATGCGGGCAACTCGAGCAGGTGAGTACCCCCACGCACGGTCTCAGGTGAGACAACACGCGAGGACGGCGACGGGCGCACATAGGGCAACTGCCCCAGATGCAAGCTCACCGCATGGCACGCGGACACAGCGCGCGGACACAGTGCGCGGACACAACACGCGGACACAACGACGAGCTGGGAGGAGTGCGAGAGGTCAGCGGGCACAGGGTATGGCAACGTACAAGGGCGCCCAGACAGTGCAAGCACAAGCAGGGCGGGGGTGGACGAGTGGTGAGACGGGCGAGCAAAAAGACGGGTACGCACTAAGGCTCCAACTATTTACTATCCATATACAAATATCGAGGATATATACAGTATACAGTATATATATAGTATATATATGGATATATATGGTTTATATGGTTCATGTGCTAGTACAGAATAGTGCCTAGACCTCTCCGATTCTCTCCAGTGTAATGGGCAGAGTTGGCTCAGGCAATTGTAGTTGCTGCAGTCACATGGAACTGATGGAGTGAGCAAGAACTTGAATGGGCATGGAATGAGAACTATGGTAACTATGGTACAGGCTCAAGCTTGCAAGCTCGGCCATGATAGTACCTCACCAAGAATGATAGGGGGAGGGGTATAAATACATAGGTTTTCAATGTACATACCTCATGTGCATCAGGAAAGGTGATTCCCTCAAAATGAGTGTTGCATCTCGCCAATGGCTGCTTGTGATTTTCTGGCTCACAGATGATCCAATTTGAGCCAGTGTCTCACAGTGTGAGACTGTTGCTCAGCCGGCGCTACCGGCAACGTACCAAAGGGCACTCACACTTTCTTGCAGACCCACTTGAGAGTTGAGACTTGAGTGTGGCTGGCTTGCGATGGACATGGAACAAGGCTGTCAAGAAGTGACCAGGGAGGTACAGTAGAGTTTTAGAAATAATTGTATGTAGTATCAGAGGTGAAACTTGGGCTCACAGTCCGAGACTGTCAATGGCAACTAGGAATGATGAATGCGGGCGGGAACCAAGCAGGAACACGGGTATAGGTTGTGGGCTGATTGGCCTGAGCTGGAGTCTCGCTGTTGCTTTTTGCTGAGATAGGTGCTCACCAAGGAGCATTCCTGAGCAACAATCTTGCCCATGATCGAGAGTCTCACATCTTGCCTTTCACGAGAAAATCCTGTCATTCAGTTTTCCTGATGTGATTGCCCTTTGGGCATCATCCATGCCCAGGACACTTGCACTTGTCAGATGCTGTTCTGCTTGTTTCTCACAGTTGTATGGGCCTGCTTGGGGGCTCTATACTGAGCAGGGCTCTGGGGGCAGCCTATGAATGCCTGCCGCTCACTGGGAGTCCAGACTGAGGTCATATATGAGTCAATAAAGTGAGTGGAAAAGAAAAAGGAAAGAAAAAGAATAAAAGAATGCAGTGAGTAGTCTTGACAATATTTCAATAATACACTGAACAACATCTCTGTTGTATCTGCAGGATCCTGACAAGGCAATTCAACCCAATACCTCATCTGCCATTCCCACCAAGAAGACCACCATAGCATGGCCTGCAAACTGCACAGCCCATGAGATCACACAGGAGCAAGTGTCTCCAAGTCAGTTCACATCTGACCATGACCAAGATGTTTGTTCAACACAAATGAGAATCCGAGAATCCGAGTCCACTCTCAATGGATAAACTAAGACCACCTGTCAGTGCCAAAGCCATCACTGACAATTGACCTGAACCTGACCAGCATGCATGATCAAACCCACATACCAACAAACAAACTGCAAACCCAACAAAACTGTAAACCAACAAATAACCTGTGATCAACAATTGACACAATGACACTCAGTAAGGTGACCAGACTGCACATATGGATGTTGGACCTTACATAATGTACCATATATGGTAACCTGCAGGACAGCAGGGTTACACACTCTTGAACACACCAATCTTCATCTGTTTGGTAAGCTGGAGATAAGATAGCTGCTCATGGAAGGCAGTGATGTAAGTGCCCAAAGCCCCTCCTGGTCAGCTCAGAGCCTTGTGTTAATGTGCCTTGCCATACTTTGGAATTAACCATATACTGTATACTATATTGTATATATCCATATACCCTGGACATGGTACATACATGGATACAGTATATGGTTAAAACCGTATATACCCAGTATATACATGAAATGGTTGGAGCCTTAGTACGCACACGCGGTGATGTGTCGCATGACGGGAAAAACGGGCGCGTTGCCCGCCGCGCGTGAGTGCGAACACATGCGAGTGAGATCACTGACTGCAGGCACAGGAAGTGGCGGCGACGTGCTGCACGACGCGCACGGCGACGACGTGTACCAAGGGCCAATGCCTTTTGCGCAGACATGACCGATGAACGGCGGCGGGCAGACGAGCGGGCGGGCGGGAGCGCACGCCGACCGCGCGCGCGCTGGGCAACTACCCGGCACACGAACATGGCCAACGAACGCGCGCAAGGCGAGCGCGTCAGTGGGCAGGTCAGTGGGTGGGCAGGTGGGCAGGGGGGGGGGGCAAGTAGACGGACAAGACGGTGGGCAAGTAGATGGGCAAGACGGCGGGCAAGTAGACGGGCAAGACGACGAGCAGCCAAGCAAGTGAGCGGATACCTTAGAAGGCGGACGGCGCACATAGGGTGACTGCCCCGGATGCAAACACGGCCAACAAGCGCACTGCGCGCGCGGGCCCCGGACGAGCAAAAAGGCGAGTATGCGACGCGGCGATGTATCGCACGATGGGCATGACGGGCGAGGGGAATTGCCCACCACATGTGAGTGCAAACACACGCAAGCGAAATCACTAACGGTAGGCACAGAAGGCGGCGGCGACGTGGGGCGCGACGCGGAAGGCGACCACATGTACCCAGGGGCCAATGCCCCGTGTGCAGACACGGCCGATGAACGGCGGCGGGCGGACGAGCGGGCGTGCGGGAGCACACGCCGGCCGCGTGTGCGCTGGGCAACCGCCCAGCACGCAAACACGGCCAACAAACGCGCGCGCGCATGAGCTCAGGACGGGACAGACAATGGACAGGGCCGGGGTGTGCGGAACACGTCGACCACGAGCACACAGGGCCAGTGCCCCGCGTACAAATGCAGCCGACGAGCGCGCCGTGGGCGTGGGCACAGCGCCGAGCAGGTGGGAGGGCGTGCGGATGGCGCGTAAGAAGCAGGGACGAGTAAGCCTAAGCGAGCGAGGAGGACGGCGGCGGGCGCGGGCAACGAGCCCAAACCCGCGCAGGGACCACCGAGGTACGCCAACCCACAGTGAACCGGGGTAGGATACAGGTAGCACCACCCATGGATACGGGTACGCTCGTTGCGGGTGCGGCATGTCTCACCTGCTATCTTATACATTCACCGTCTTGCACACCCGCCGTCTTGCACACCTGCCGTCTTGCACACCCGCCGTCTTGCACACCCACCGTCTTGCTCGCCTACCTGCCATCTTGCATTATCAATCACCCACCGTTACATTCTCCTTCTGGTTGTGCTCGCTTTCTTGTCTGTTTGAAGTCTCGGTGTACTAAAACTGTAAGAGCCTACAAACTAGATCAAACTTCCGATATAAACTAGATTTGTTTGTTAACAGCATTGTGGGCAGTTTCAGACGAGAGAGAGCATGGACAAGAAGTGTGATCTGTTGCTATAAGGCTTGCTCAATATAGTTCCAGTCGAGCTTGCCTATGGCCAACACTGCCAAATTCATACTCTGTCACTGTATGGATGTGATGGTTCGCTTTGAGCAATGAAACTCGTTGTCAGTTGGCCCAACATGCACATACACTCTTCGTAACTGTACTGCAGTTACACTTGATATAGACTTCGGGATGTCATGATCATATGTTCAGTACAACCTCTATCAGCATTCAATAGTATAGAAGTACAAAGGAGTGGACAACTAGAAGATATGTACACGAACTCAATGATAGTGGTCAGAGCACCCACTAAATGCGTGAACACTCTCCAGTGTTTTGCCCTCGGACATTGCCTCGGCCATGTCCCCGAGTCACCCGAGATGGTCTCATTCTCTTTATAACTTCACCTCTGAGCCACCATATGCTATGAGACTTTGTACCAAGCATGACTATGTGTAGTACATGGCTTGTATAGAATTCTGTGAGAATTGAACCGTGGGGTGTGTTTGTCTAAGACATGCTCTCCATGTATAACCTTCAAAGCTATCTCAAGCTATAACATTGCCAGATTGCTTCAGAGAATTGCCAGCAGCCACATGTACCATAGACACAGCATGAATACAACTTCTGTATGTACTTGATTCAAACAATTGTCTTGCAGAAGCTGAGATTTAATCCACATGCCTCTCAATATCTCCAAACAACATGTCATTTTTGAAACATATCCTGAGATCCTCTTCCCATACGAGCTGAGATTACACAAAGCCAAAGTGCTCTTTACATACACAACAATGAGGCTAATGGCCTACGTGAGTGGCTTCCCTAATCTACTACATGTAGTTCCACAGCAAATACAGTAGATCAGCGAAGTATCATCATTGTCAATTGCTGCGAGCCATTCAGGAATCACTCTAACAGAACAAGGAATACCTCAGTGTCTTACCATTGTATCTCTATTTGCTGATATACAGTTACTACATGGTGTATTGCACCTCAACACCGTAATGACTGTCTATAGACACAGTCACGGTACAAACATATATTGGACATGTTCAATAATACATCCACACCATTGGCCCCAAACCAATGAGCAAACAGCATACAGTTTTGCACGTACATACCATTCAAGTCGAGTCAAGAAACAAGATGCATACTTGCTGCCTTGTCAATGTCAAGGAGGTTATCACGATTCAAGACGGTGAGTGTCAAGGAGGCTTCTTGACCAGTCCGCCTTGATACCTCCAAGGAGCTCTCCGTCTTGAGATGTCCGTCTTGAGATGTCCATCTCAACTTGTCCGTCTTGAGATGTCCGTCTTGACAATGTCCGTCTTGACAATGTCCGTCTTGAGATGTCCGTCTTGAGAATGTCCGTCTTGAGAATGTCCGTCTTGAGAATGTCCGTCTTGAGAATGTCCGTCTTAACTTGTCAGCCTTAACTTGTCAGTCTTAACTTGTCCGTCTTAACTTGTCCGCCTTAATTTGTCCGTCTTAACTTGCCCGTTTTGATTTGTCTGTCTTCACTTGTCCGTCTTGACACCTCCAAGAAGGCTTCTTCAATATGCTCGCCATTTTGATATCCTCCTTGACACTTTCCACATTGAAACCTCATTGGTGTTTGCCCACCTAGATACCTCATTAACACGTTGGTATTGACCAAGATGAGCCAACCATTAGTTACCTTGGGTCAAGAAGGTCTTAGTGAGTAAGAAGGTCAAGAAGGTCAAGAAGGTCAAGAAGGTCCAAGAAGGTCGGCTGAGTCAAGACGGATATCGGCCAGGAAAGATACCTCAGCTGATGCTCGGCTCATGCATTGTCTTGGGTGAGACAAGACAGTCGGCTGAATCCAGACAGTGGTCGGCTGCAAACCTTCTCCAACCGACGGTCGGATAGTGCATTGTCTTGGGTGAGACAAGAATGGTCGGCTGAATCAAGACAGTGGTCGGCTACAGATTTTCTCCAGCCGAGAGTCGGATAGTGCATCGTCTTGGGCGAGACAAGAAGGTCGGCTGGATCAAGACGGTGGTCGGCTGCAAAAGCTTTGCAGCCGACGGTCGGATAGTGCATCGTCTTGGGCGAGACAAGAAGGTCGGCTGAATCAAGGCGGTGGTCGGCTACAGATTTTCTCCAGCCGAGAGTCGGATAGTGCATTGTCTTGGGCGAGACAGAATGGTCAGCTGGGTGAGAATGTCTGGGGCAGCCAATCGTCCCACGCACCGCCTTGCCCGCCTTGTGCCGCTTTGCCCGCCTTGCGCTCGGCCGACTTGATCACCTTCCATGAGACAGTTGTGGTCGGCCGAGGTCGGCCCATCCCATCCCATTCCATGAGACTGCGCGTCGGCTGTACCATGACCTTCCATGAGACAGCTGAATGGGCTCGCTGGAGACCCTCATCGTGGAAGTGGCCATCCTCACACCCGAAGCGCTTCGAGCGGTCGTGCACGCTTGCCTTCAACTGAAGAGCCTGACTGGCAAGTGCCTGTCGGATGACTTCCTGAAGCTGCCCCTGAGTCTGCCGGCGGCATCCGACCAGGTCGGCGGCTCTATTCGCGCAGTGTCTGAGTCTGCGGGGCACGGGCTTCTTCAGTTGCACCTCTTGAATCCCACCAAAGTAGACGATCCTGCGGACACCACGAAGATCACACGCTTCTTGGACGAGCTGTTCCCTCAACTCCGCGTCAATCTGTGTGTGCCTAAGGACACCTACACATTCAAGAATCAGGAGAACTGGAGACCCATTCTGCGAGAGGTGATGAGGATTCAAAGTCGTACGTAGTGGTAGTGTTCTTGATTAACTCGGATGAACCCTGCTCTTCGTACTTTTCGCAAGGCGGACACGGTGACGTTTTCGTAAAAGGATAGTGGTGGTCTACCATTCACATCGTCTTCATTGTTCGGCACGGTTGCTGAGAACTGTACGACCGCTTACCAGTGGATTAGCAGTCGATCCCATCCACTAAGTGTGTACCTTTCTGCCTGTTCTTGTCCACGAAAGCTGCTATCATACCATAGATTGAAGCTTTGAAAATTGAAGCTCGAAAATGGTACTACTGTACTACTAGTACTACTCGCTGATCGCATCGTTTTGCTTGATAGTCCCACTCATCGTCTCAATATTGAATCATCTCATTCTACAGTGACTATATATGAGAATTACACCATCTCACCCGCCCTTCGGCCTGCTACATAAGCATGTACTGCGACTTTGCGCAGGTATCGGTACTTACTGAAATGAATATACAGTAACGCGATCATGTGACGTTCGCGACACTTTCGACTGCCTTGCCTTGGCCCTTGGACACGTCACCCAACTCTGCTCGAGTCCTAGCTTGTCGAACTCTCTGATTTCGCCAGCTAGTCACTGTGGAGGACCTGATGCTACGCGCTTGAACCTTCACTCCCTGGCCCTGACATTGCGTGCTCCGCCCTACGTTTACCGTATCATGTCACCCTCCAGTCGTTGCTTCCCACCAGAGCTACTGGAGGAGATTTTCCAATATCTATCTCCGCACACTATGGCTCGAAGGCACCTTGCTGACAGTGACTTCGAGATTCTAGGTGAAAAGCATGCCCTTCGGTGCACTCTTGCTATATGTGCACGCACCAGGTGCTGGCAGGCCTATGTATAGAATACCTGTAGTTAGCGCAAAAGGGTGTATACATGAAAGGCCTGTACTTACTGGAGGGCGCCTTTCATACATGAGCCGCCACTCGCTCATGTATGAGCGAGGCGCCGCACTCACTACCTAAAGAGGCAGCTGCCCTTTGGGGACAGCTTAGGTCATCCGGCGCCGGGGAGAGCTCGCGGCGGCGGCCCTACCCTAAATAGGTCGTATTGCACACTCTTCCACTTTGGGTGCCGCTGCGGGCCCGGATCGGGTAATGCAATCGTGATTTGTGATCTGACAGTTTCTGGGCCTAGATACACTGCCGTTTATAGTGATTTATGCACCGTGCCTAGATACCCTGTATCGAGATCCAGCAGATGGACAGCATGTATGTCGTGCGCCACGACATACACCTAGTAGGAATACATTCATTGCAATGCCAATTGTGACTTACTGCTTCAACTTCAAGCCTTGATGCAGTTCGTGGACACTGTAAGTAAAGGGCCAAGGGATCAAGCGGCAGCCTTCCCGATTTGGTATGTTTGAGGCTGCGACAAATTATCCCGCTGTGACAAATGCGGTGTTCGTATAGTGCTTCATTATTCGTGCATAATATCGACATTGGGGAGTATACTAAGCACTATGTAATAGGCAGACAAGATCACCGTCATTCCCCTGTCCTTCACCTGCCTGTTCGTTACCCCGCAAGCTCAGCCTCGACGTCCTCCGCATGTTTCGTCCTGCAGTTGCGCTCCTCCACGCCCTCCACAACGTGTTCAGGGACTTGCAGCATCCCACAGCTGAGCCGCACGGAGGTCGAGCTCGCGCGCGTGGCGAGCAACTCCGTGTGCGGGACAACGAAGAGGTCGTGGATGGTGGGCATGTGCGTACCGCAGCAGCTGGGATGGCGGATAGTTTGGTGGCGGTCTTTGAGAAGAGGAGGAGGGGGCGTACGGGCTGCGGTCGATGCCATCGATGACGACGGTGTGCATGATGCTGCGTGTGTAGTCCGCAGGGAGGGTCTTCCCGATGTTGCGCCCGTTGTGAAGTGTCTCCTGATCGGGGCTGTTCTCGCTGTGCAGTTCTACCTCAACGTGCACGCTGCAGCCCTTCAAGTCGAGTCGGTTAGCTTCCTCCTTACACGGATGCAGTCCATGCTTACTATGCTGCGAGATGTCTCGATGTAAGTAGCTGGGCATTGGCCATGCCGACGCGCCATTCGCATGTGCTCATTGACGCACCATCGGACGTACTTGTTGAGTCTTGATGTGTGATTCGGCGAGTGGCAAGGAAGGGACACGGGGAACAGGATAAGAGGCAAGAGGGTGCGCCTGGGTAGAGGGTAGAAGGACGGATGTAGCACCTTGTAGATCGCACGCGCAAGAGGTGAGTTTTGCGGGCGCCCCCGTGAATCGAACATTTGTGTCTATTTGTTTCCTAACCAAATTGGGCAAACCCGATGTGCTCGGACTGTTTCTGGCCAATCAGGACGCGAATAACGGTCCCCCCTAGAGCTGCAACATACCTACGATTCGCTTTCTGGACGTTATTACACTATGTCCGCATGTCTAAGGTATGTCTAAGGGATCTAATTCATGTTTAGTGGCATCTACTTCAATAGATGAGTACAGCATAAAAGGCCAGGGTTCTCGTGAGTCGTGTACAGTAGGGGTGTCTATCTACACTACTTCTGTACTGGTTCTCTTAGTCTCGAGTCGTAAGGGGTGTTGTGGTGTGAATATATCAGTCTCAGTTTTATAGGGTATATTCATACTACCATTACAAGAACTCTATCTACGAGGACGTCTGCTGTATCTGCATGTAGGGGCACCAGGGCAGTCGCCCTCTGTGTTCGCAATTGGCGTGTTGCGCGCCCCAGCCCTGCCCACCGTCGCGGTCACCCGCTTTTCGCTCACGCGCCCACCTTACGGTCGTTGGCCGTGCTTGCCTGCTGGGCATTCGCCCTGCACGCTCGCAGTCACCGTGCGTGTGGTGCTGGTCCGCGCTCTGTGCCCGCCTGCTTGCCCTCTCGCCTGCTTTCCCTCTCACCCGCTTGCCCTCTTGCCCAACCACCCGCTGTCCTGCTCACCCGCTTTTCCGCTTGCCCGCTTGCTCGCCTGCTTGCTCACTCACCTACTTACCTGCTCGTCCGCTTGTCTGCCCACCCGCCTGCCCGTCCGTCTGCCCGTTCGCCCGCTCGCCCGTCCGCCCGCTCGCCCGTCCGCCCGCTCGCCCGTCCGCCCGCTCGCCCGTCCGCCCGCCCGCTCGTCCGCCTACCCTCCCGCTCGTCCATTTGCTCACCTGCCTGCGCGCCCATTTGCGTGCCTGCGTGTGTATCCGTCGGCTGTGTCTGCGTGCTGGGCATTCGCCCAGCACACTCGCAGTGGGCGTGTGCTGTCGCCTGTCCACTTGCCTGTCTGCTCGTTCTCCTACCGGTCTGCTTGTCTGTCCGCCTTCCTTCCCGCCCATCTTCCTTCTCGCCCGTCTTCTCGCCCGTCTTCCTGCCCGTCTTCCTGCCCGTCTTCCTGCCCGTCTTCCTGCCCGCTAGTCCGCCTTCGCATCCATCCGCTTGTCCGTCTATCCGCGCGCGCGCGCCCACCGACCCTCGCGCCTGTGCCCGTGGTCCATCCGTCGGCTGCGTCTTCACGCGGGGCATTAGCCCTGCGCGCTCGCGGTCGACGTGTTGTACTGCACGTCGCCGCGTCCTGTGGCCACGGTCAGCTCGCTCGCTCGTGTGTGTCTATGCTCACCTGAATGCCAGTGTCGGCTACTCCCAGTCGCTGTCATCGTGCCCGCTGTGCTCTAACAACGTCGGTGACCGACGCGGGATGGTGGTCGTAAACAGCGGGCGGAAGCGCTTGCCGCTCACTCGGCTCGTTGCGAGCTCCCGGGTTTGGCCGGCACTGACGCCGCGCAGGGATCGCCTGGGGATCTCAGGACCTGAATGCCCTGACCCCGATGTGCGTCCATATCGGGCAGCTCGCATCGCGCGCCAGTGGTGCCGCCCCGGCGGCCCCGCCACGGACGAAGGGACCGGACTGCCCCGGCATGGCTGCTATATTGGGTAGCGACCGACGGCGCCTCGCTCATACATGAGCGAGTGGCGGCTCATGTATGAAAGGCGCCCTCCAGTAAGTACAGGCTTGTTATGTATACACCCTTTTGCGCTAACTACAGGTATTCTATACATACATATGCCGGTATAGCCTGTGCTCCATGCATCACCCTAGTATAGTACCGAACATCCCCTCGAGTAGTAGGATGCAGCCAAGCCAACGTCCCAACCGCGTCTTGGCACATACTCTTGAGCTCATCCTCATCATTCTCATTCTCAATGACATCGTAGTGTAGCGGTGCAGAGTTCGTGCTTGCACTTAACTGAATGATTGTTATGGTCTCAGTGGATGATGTCGATCAGATGACCATCTAGTATTCTCAGTCTGTCGCTAGACGCCGCGGGTTACTCCTCAATCCAATACTTATTTCTTGCCATGCTACTCTCCGACTCAACTGCTCTTTCCAGTTACCACTGCATCTGTGCTATAAATTAATAACGACCCCACGATGGCCCACGTCCTACTACTCCGGGCACCCAGCCACGATGGCCCCGACCGCTACGAGTCTGCCCTCAGCGACAAGGACCTCACGCCTGTCTCCGTCCCCGTAGTCGAGACGGGCTACACGAACCTCGACAAGCTCAAGGAGACTATCGTAGCGGGCCCAGAGAAGGGCGAGTTCGGCGGCGTGATCGTGACGAGCGCGCGGAGCTGCGAGGCGTGGAAGGCGGTCGTCCTCGAGCTCGTCGGGGAAGATCCCGAGGAAGAGGCGGGTGAGGCGAGTGAGTCTACCCACCGACTGCATATGTACCGCGACTGACGCGCCTGACCTCCAGCGCACTGGTCTACCGTCCCGTTCTACGTCGTCGGCGAAGCGACCGCGACCGCGCTCCTCTCCATCCGCTCCATCGTCGGGAAGTACCCCGGGTACGCGCCCTCGGAGGAGAACGTCCGCGGCGCCGGCTCTACAGGGACGTCGGAGAAACTCGCGCGGTTTATCGTCGACGAGCTCTCCTCCGCCCCGCCGGACAGCGCGCGGAGGCGGCTGCTCTACCTGACCGGCGACAAGAACCGGGACACGCTCCCGAGGGTGCTCGAGGAGGGCGGCGTGCACGCAGTACCTGTGCAGGTGTACGAGACGCATGGATCGTCGACGTTCGGGGCTGATTTGGAGGAGGCGCTCACGGGGAAGGGGAGAGACGAGGATGGGAAGGCGGGGAGGCTATTGAAGAAGGTGTTGCACCCGACGTCTTTGCCTACCCGCTCAGGTGAGTGGTCCCTCCAGTCCGCCTGCAGAAGCTCACATAAATGGACGGTGTCGCGCTCGTTAGTTCCTGCGCGCTGCTGGATCGTCTACTTCGCACCCTCCGAGGCGGAGTTCACCACTCCCGTCCTGCGCGAACACTTCACGCTCTCCTCCTCAAACAATGATTCCACCGCACCGGCTGGCGAGAAACCCGTAGCGCGTATCGCATCGATAGGCCCGACAACGGGTGATTTCCTCCGGAACAACCTGGGCCTGCGGGTGGATGTCGTTTCGCCGAAGCCAAACCCTGCATCGCTGGCGAAGGCGATCGTGGAGTTTGACGAGGCGCATCCCTGGTGATACTTGAGGGCTACAATTCGTGGATGGTCGACAAGAATATATAGTCTGCCTGTTGCAGTCGGAAGACGGAGGTGCTTCGCGCACCGCGCAGCTCTCATGAAATGTGCGATACACTACGCAGGATGTATGATAGGGATTGTAATCAGTAGTGGGCGGAATGAATAATGTAACACTGCGAACAGGCATCGTACGAACTCTCCATACCTGCAGAGTAAGGTGGGGGTAAAGTAAGGTGGGGGTAACAAGACCAGAACACGGCTGCAGAAGTTTCTATTGAGTGGACGGCAAGCGGACTCCTCAACGCTGACGGATGAATCGATGACCACCGAAGTTGTACCCGCGACGGGAATAGGATGAGACCCCGATTTTGTCTGGGATCATGCGTACTGGGACTCGAGTAAATGCTACGATCGCTCCAGAGCATCGATGAATCTTTCGGAGGTGGTAAGGTGTCCAGGTCAGTAAGGCGGATGATTTCGTCGATTGTACGCCGGTATGCCAGAGCGGTCCAGGGACGTCGAATTGCGCGTGGTCATCCGAGGACTTACAAAGCGAGGAAGCAAAATGACATTCTATTTTTCCATCACTTTAGGAACGTCCCGAGCTGATCAGTGGTGGCCCTCCGCCTTGGGCTCGTCCGCCTCCAGGAACGTAAGGAAAGTGTCGGCGCCGGTCGTCAACTGCTCGGGAGCGCCCGCAGCAGCGGCTTTAGGGGCACCCTCCACGGGCTCGGTGGCGTCGTATGCGGTCAGTTCTGATGCGAGGTCGGCGGGGACGACAGGGGGCTTGGGCGTCGGGGGCATGGAATACTGCTTCACGACACCGACATGGGCGTCCTTGGCCTGCTCCCGTGGTCAGGTTTCACGCCCCGAAACTAAGAGACAGCACACGCACCGGCGGTGGAGCCTTGTAGGACTTCAGTTCCTTGATATAGAGCTCCTGGACGAAGTCTGTGTGCGCGCGACGTGAGCTGGCGGTCCTTCCTTACCCGGGCGCGCGTCACGCACCTTTCCTCGCCGCCGCGGACGTCGAGAACGCCGCCTGGCGCGAGAATGCGCGAGCCTAGGCGTATCTAAGTTTCAGCCAGCCATAACTACGGCCAGGAGGGGTACGCACAGCGGAGGAGGCCTGCCTGAGGACGGTCGACGACATGGTCAAGAACAAAAGTGTGACGTGACACTGGTCACGCGTGCGGCCTCGGTTGGGCTCGGACGGTCGACGTCGCCTGCCGGCCCCAGACTGCCCGCCCATAAAGCCGCAACGCGTCCTCCTCGTCCTCCATCCCATCCACGATGCTCGCCAGAATTGCTACCCGCTCTGCTCGTCGCTCTGTCCCCGTGTCGCGCCCGTCGCCGTGCGTGGCTACGCAGAGAACTCATTCAAGTGAGTGCTGTATCGTGGTCGGTGACATCATGAGCTGACGCGCCGTGTATGTGCTGAACAGCAAGAAGGAGAAGGCCCATGAAGGTACGTCGTTTTACGGGAGTTGAGCAGTGATGCATAATTACTGCTTAGACCAATTCGCTCGCCAACATGAGGCTGAGCAGCTGAAGAAGCTCAAGGCCGAGGTGCGCTCTTACCTCTCGTCTCAATTCCTTCTCATATCTGACGCGTCACCACACAGCTTGAGAAGAAGAAGGCAGAGCTGGTGAGTCCACTGAAGTGAACCGCCTGAACCCGAATCTGACTGACGGCGTCTCAGGCCCAACTCGAGAAGGAGCACGAAGAGCTCTCGAAGAAGCAATAAACTCGTCTGTAGAATCATACTGCATACACAGGTTCGTCGTTCGAGTGCATTTACACTGCCGCTGGATGGTGACGTTCCTGGCGCAGCGCGATGCTCCCTATGGCTTCGTACAGGACAGATGTCTCGGCGTACTGATTCGTTTCATATTGTACCGCATATAGCCACACGCACGATGAGAATGGGATGAACCTGTTCATTGGTCTGTGCGAGCTGTTGGGATATTCGATGCACACCTTGTTGTTCGGGTGTTCTGGGCGGCTGTTTCATGATCCATGGTGCGGAAACTTATACTGTAAATGTACGTGACATTGCTCTATACGACGTCCAGCGAGGTGCGACATTGCTCTGTCTGAGAATTTAGCGAGGCCAAACATAAGTAATGTATTACAGTTGACTCGTCATGCCCGAGGCCTTCTCGTCATTTTACGATACACTGAATCCACCGCGCGAACACGCCGACGAGCCAGCCTCCGTAATCGTGAGCCTTGCGACTAGCGAAAACATCATCTCGAGGTTTACCTCCGGCAAATGGTCTATGTCGGTCGGCCGCCCAGCAGCGCAATAATTTGCTCGTAGACAGTGAAGACGATACCACCGCTCATCTATACGAAGGATGGAGGCAAGACATTAGCCAGTCTTCCCGTCAGCAAACCGCAAGGTACTGACCACCAACCGCGCCAACCTTGGCGTCGTCCCCCTCCAGAACCTCAAGATCCCCTCCTCCGTGAAGATCCGGTACGCGCAGTGGAACGAGTTGCGGTAGGCCTGTCTTGCTTCGAGGCTTTGCATCCGCGTCTTGATCACGCTACGAGTACCCGTGCATGAGACACATTGCCGTCTCCCTGATCGCATGGACGGGCGAAGGGGACTTACTCGAGGGGCATGGTGGTGTAGACGGTGACGAGCCCGGCAACGGCACCGATGCCGAAGGTCATCCCGCTCGAGAGATTCTGCCCTGGGCGTGCGGTGCCGAGGACGAACTGTTTGAGGGTCGTGTAGGTCGTGAATCGAACGGCAGAGTTGGCGCCTGTGATTCGGTGAGCTCAATGTTTCCGACCGAGCGTACGGACAGGAGTCTACCTTGTCGCATCATCTGGGTGGAGAGGGATAGGTCAAGGGGAGGTTGCGCAGGAAAACGGGAGGAGACGGACCACAGGGAAGAGCCCGCGATATATCCCGCCGATACCCTCTTCGCGGACGATTGAGACTGTGCCGTGGATGAGTCCGCGGTACCTTGGGTTCGGGCTCTTCGCGTCGTCGATGAGTTTCGTTCTGTACCGCGACGCTCAGCAGCTGCGGCGGAGCAGGAGTATATGGAAGTCATTACTTGATCGTCTCTGAGGGCGTAACGGCAAAGACAGCCTCCATCATACCCGCTCCAAGACCAGCTGCACTTCACTTTAGTTGGAGACTCGCGACACACTGTGAACGTTACGCACCTGCCAGACTTCTCGGCGCCGTGACTTTACCCTCGATGACCATGGTACGTGAGGCTGACGCGGCCAGCGATTGTAACCACGCGTGCTCACCTCCGCATCGGCCAGCATGTGCTTGAACTGGTCATACGACAAGAAACGTACACCAGCCTTGACTGAGTTGCCTACAGACATTCGTCGTATTATGCCTGTACAGCAGCCCATAGAGGCAAAACACATACCAATGACCAAGGCCATGCATCCTGAATATAGCCCCGGAATCCCCTTTGCCTTCACTGTCTCCCGAATGATCGACCATGGGCTCTCCCTCTATAACACAGACAACGTCTCAGTATACAGCCGTGCTCGTCCTTCACAATTAGCACAGACCTGTCCTGTGAATTGTGTGCGCGTCTTAACATATTCCGTCGGGTATGTCACGAATCTGCGTCACCTAAATTCGCTGAACGGTCGACGAAGAGTGGTTGGGCGGACGCGGCTCACGCTTCTACCGCGCCGGCGGTCGTGCCCGCGATGACCGAGTGCAGTGGCTTTTCTTTCTTGAAGATTGGTCTACTTGTCTCGGTCGTCATCGTGTAGTCCGTGTAAGGGGTGTAAGACAGACAAAGAGGACAGATGAGATCGCAAGAGGAAGGGCTGGAATGCCTACTCCTCATGCGCCGCGGTGCGCGTGCTCGTGACTTCAGCCACCGTCGCGCCTTCCACCCGTCATCCGCCTCTCCTCCTCCTCCACGTCCTTTCGCCGCCGCGTCCTTCTTCGCCCTGTCTCGCCATTTCGGCCGTGCCATCTCGCGCACTGTTGCCTATCATCAGGCTCAGCTTATCAAGGCAACTGAAATTACCTCGAAAGGGCCATGTCAAGTCAACCTGCGAGACTTTCTCTCCACTGGGGGACAGATGACACCGTCGAGGACATCAATCGCTATGTTAATGGAGGCTTCCACCCCATACGGCTAGGAGATGTTCTCAGGTCAGATGTAGCTAACTACCGCATTCTTCACAAACTCGGAAGAGGGTCTTTTGCGACTGTTTGGCTTGCCGCCACTATGGAAGATGCCCAGTTATCTTGCAGTTATCATTGTAAATCGCGTCTCCAGTGCCATTGTTATGCATGCTCAAACTGACCTTTTGGTCGAGACAGGCCCAAATTCGTTGCGCTGAAGATATGTGTCGCGGACGCCGACTCGCAGCACGAGCTCAACATTCACAGCCGTCTACCACCTGCGCAAGATCGCCACGTTCTACAACTTCTCGACGACTTCTCCGTCCACGGTCCAAACGGAGCACACGTTGTCCTCGTGCATGATGTCCTTGGTTCTCCCGCAGACCTGACGGACCTAGTACAAAACCAAGTTCGACAGCTATGCAAGCAACTCGTGCAGGGTGTCGCCTTCCTTCACAGTCACGGCATAACGCACGGAGGCAAGTGCTCTCGCATGATGCACGTTTACGCAATACACACTGATCTCTGCCCATCCACAGATATACATGCCGGGAATATTGGTGTTTGTCTGCCAACACTGGATGGCCATTCTGAAGATGACATCCTCGACTACTTTGGCCCGCCCGAGATCTCACCCATCCTTCCTCGCCAGCCTCTCCCTCGGCCCCTCGACACGCTTCCACCATATCTCACGCCACCCATCGCTCTTGCTTACTATCTCAAAGAGCGAAATCCGTCATTTGTGCTGTCTCCTCTTCAGATTGAGATTATGGATCTCGGCAATGGTATGCTCGCAAAGTCTGCCTCTCCCTCCAGTTCACAGACCCCTCTGACGCACCAAATTAACCTACACAGCTACAATCGTTGACGAGCATCCACGCCCGTCGTGCACACCCGCGACCGTCTGCGCACCCGAGATCATGTTCGAGCGGGTAACAACTAAGACCGATCCTCCCGCCACGTTCGCGAGCGACATCTGGTCTCTTGCATGCACGGTAATTGACTGTATTGTCTCTCTGTGCCACCGTACTCATGAAGATGTATTGAAACAGCTGTACGAAATCGCTTTCCAGGCACGTATCTTTCATTTCGCCTCACCTAGCAACACACTCCTCGTCGACATGGCCAAGTTATGCGGCGGGATCCCTCCTGAGTGGGTTGTGTACTTTGACACCAGCGGGCTGCCAAAAGCCCTGGATGGAAGTATGTCTTCGAGGTCTTCTTATCCTCCGGTCTTCGTGCTTACCCAATTCTAGCGATATCTAGGAGCGCGGCTGATAAGGAATGGAAACGAAAGGTGGATCACTACGCGCGCAAATGGACGGAGAAAGATGACATCGATGGGTTCGTCGACTTTTTGAGGATGATGCTCAAGCTGGATCCAGGCGCACGTCCCAGTGCTATCGAAGTCTTGAACCATTCTTGGTTTGTAAATCGCTGAAGGGCTCGGTGAGACCGGGGAAGGGATTGGAGCGCACCACGCTGTTGACTTAAATGTCGCTTTAGGGTCACCGGTCATCACGCGAGACTAGCGTCGCGCTGATATGGCATTTCTTCCGTCAATCCACCAGATCTACCGCTGCGACTCGGCTGCGTGGTCCAGGACACAACATGACGCTAATCTCAGTTCTACATAGTACGATCAACCCGGCGGGACGTGTTCAATAGCACCCATGGCGGCAGTGATATGCGTTAAAGATTAGAGGGCATATCATACAGTGCGGATTTAATCTATTAAAGTCGTTTGCCAGTACACTGAACTGCAACTTGGAGTAGGTCGATGTACGTATCGTTTATGCGCCCAATCACACTCTGCTCTGTGCAATGTCTAGGTCGCCTTTGGGGTCCGGGAATACATACGCCTCCTCCCTCTGAATCGCAACCTTGTCGGGTCTCGTCGTCATCACCGCGATCCTTGCTCTCCAAGCAACCAATCGTTCTCTCCATTGCGCCAGGTTGCCCGGTTTGACCATCTCCATGCCCGCCATGCCCTGGCACATCACGATGGCCCACCACAGATCTTGCTTCCACCCCTCCTTGAAGTCGCCTCCGACAGCTGCACGCACATCCGCCCACGAAGGATTCCATCTCGTGCTATGCAGGAGGTGCCTGAGCCCCAGCTGGCCGTCCTTTTCCTTGAACCCGTCGGGTGAAGTGGAGTTGGTGTTCAGGAAGGGTGCGTAAGGACCGACAGGCTGGACAGCCCGGCGCGGATCCATCCTGCCGTCCGCGCGCCGCCGGTCCCAGGTAGTGCTCTGGTGCGTCCAGCACATCCAATCCGGAATGCAGTACTTGACGAACTCCAGCCTCGTTTCGACGTTCGCCGCCTCGGGGATCGTGCCCGACTCGAGAAACACCTCGAAGGCAGGCCCGAAGAGCTCGCCGTAGATGGCGAGATGGAAGAAGGTCTCGGGCGGATCAGCGCGGATCGTAGCCGCGTCGTCGACGCCGCCGTCCCAGAAGTCGGGGGTGGAATACCACTGCTCGCCTATGCATGTGTCGATGATGTCAACGACAGGGTTGATCGTCGAAAAGCGCATCTCGTAGAGCTCGCGGATGCGCTCCGTCGTCAGGCCCGCGTGTTCGAGTGCGAGCTCCAGAAGGCCCTCCATGCCCTTGCGGAAGGCGGTACGGAGCACGGCGGTGTTCTCGGACGAGAGAGACGCCCATTCACCGACTTGTCGAGCCGTAGCAGCTACGAGGAAGTGTGGGTCGGGTCGGAAGAATATCCGCGATGCTGCAGCTGCGAGGTGAAGGATGGTCCGAGGCGAGGTGTGTAAGGACAGTTCGTGGAGAAGACGACACGTCGCAGCGAGGTTGATGAAATCCTCGATGTCACGAAGGTAGAAAGGGAGAGACAGCAGAATGTCTGCGGGGAGCGACAGCAGAGATGCATCTTCAGACATCTCTTGGGGAAGCGCGGCGGGGATAAACAAGTCTAGGTGAGTGTCGACCAGTGTCTCGCGTCAAGTCCAACCCCCTCTTATGTGTGCGGTCGGATCCTCAGCGCGATCTGTCAACGTTCAACTGTGCGACCGGGTGAGTCGTTGACGTCGATGTGACTCGATGCGCTACACGTACAGGTGTAACGTGGCATTGCCGTCGGAGGAATGCATCGATCTCGAAGTCACTGTCATATGCGTCACCGCCCTGAGGGCTGTGCAGTGTGCTTGCCTGATCAATCATCAGCTGACAAGTCCCAGCCCGGAGAAGTGTTCATCCGCGTCAATGTTCAACATTCCTGTCAACGGGGACTGAGCGGCCAGCCCACAAGCGTACATATGCCACCACAGGCCGAAGACTTGAAGCTGACCACGTCCTTTGCATATCCCAAACTCCCTAGACTACGAATCCCAATATTCCTGCAGGCTCGGTTCGCCTACTACAGTCGTTAGTTTCAATTGGCGAGGCACCAGTGCCCGGCGAGCAGTACGAAATGGCGGCGCATGTCGGGAAGCCTTACACACGGGAGGCATTGACGCACGGCTACAGGGTCTCGGGGGCCGCGATGAACCATAGGTACGTTGAGGGTCCATATGGAATCGAATTCGCATTCTTGACTCAGTACTGACGAGTCGTAGGTGTGTTTGACTGGAATCTGCGCTGTAGCGGAGACGAGTCCGCTATTCAGCCAATGCTGTTGCGTCGTTGCGTTGTACTATGCGCGCCTAGAGGCGTGGGTCGACACCCTCAGTACCAGCCATAGACACCCACGCAAATTGCGAAGATCCCTAGGATCGCCTTAGCCAAACGGTCCACCAAGCCGGCTGTCAACGAGCCGTCGGTGTGAGCGAGGCGGTATGCGCAGCGAGGCAGCAAGTGGCGAAGACGGCGAGTCGCCAGAGGGCCTGAGCAGCGGTGTTATGGTGAGAGTCACAGCATCAACATGCGCCTTCTGAGATCATACACGAACATAGCATATGTACGCTGCCGTCATTCAGCATTGTATCCACTCGTTGCGATGTCCAGATCACCCCTGAGGTAAGGGAACACATACGTCTCTTGGTCCAACTCTGATCTTGTCAGGGCTGTCAACCAGTGCCTCTATCGTTTCTCCCCAGGTAATCAATCTCTCTCTCCAGGGTGATAGATATCCGGGTCTGATCATCGCCATGCCGTCAAGACCCTGGCACATCACGATGGCCCACCATAAACCGTGCTTCCACTCCTCGTCATAAAATTCTCCCCCAACCGCGGCGCGCACTTCCGTCCAGGGTGGATTCCACCTCGTGCTGCCTAGGAGGTGCTTGAGCCCCAACTGATTGGTGTTCTTGGTGCATCCTTCTGGGTAGCCCGGCTGTTTGCCCAGGAAGGGAGCGTAGACACCGACAGGCTCGACGGCCCGTCGCGGGTCGACCCTCCCTCCCGGAAGTTTTACATCGCAGGCAAAGCGTTGGCATTCGTAACACGCCGAGTCTGGGATACATGACGAATTCGAGCCGTGTGTCGACATTCATCGCCTCGGGCACCGTGCCGGTCTCGAGGTATGCATCGAAAGCGGGCGCGAAGAGCTCCCCGTACGTGACGAGATGGAAGAAGGTCTCAGACGGATCGGCGTAAATTGTAGCCGCATCGTCGACGCCGCCGTTCCAGAAGTCCGGCGTGTCGTACCACTGCTCGCCGATGCACTTGTCAATGAGGTCCACGACGGGGTTGATCGTCGAGAAGCGTATCTCGTAAAGCTCGCGGATGCGCTCCATCGTCAGGCCCGTGTGTTGGAGCGCAAGTTTCAAGAGACCTTCCATGCCATCGCGGAAGGCAAGACGGAGCTCGGTGGTGTTGGCGGATGAGCGCAACGCCCATTCGCCGACTTGACGGGCCGTAGCGGCTGCAAGGAAGTGTGGGTCGGGCCGGAAGAAGATCCTCGATGCGGCGGCAGCCAGGTGAAGGATGGTCCGAGGCGAGGTATGTAGGGACAGTTCGTGGAGAAGACGACACGTCGCGGCGAGGTTGGTGAAGTCCTCAATGTCGCGAAGGTAGAAAGGGAGGGACAATAAAATGTCTTCTGGGAGCGACAGTAGCGAAGGTATTCGCTCACCTAGTGAGGCCCTGGTTCGAATGCCAACTTCGGTGGGTACAAACTGGTTCGAGAGCCGGATGAAGACTCACGCGTGAAGGGTGACATCTCGTCACGGGTAGTGTTCACCGCGAGGCTCAGGGCCCATCAGCTCTCCAAGCCAGAAAGTCCGATCCACGGAGAGCTGTCTAAGTCGCGCAAAAGTAAGACTTACCGGTAAGTATTTTTCCACGAAGCCGTCACTCATAAAACCGTCACTCAAGTACTCATACTTGACTCGCGGAACGAACACAGAAACGCGGGGGCTCTCAACCAAGCGGACACATCCCGTCCTCCTTATGCCTCTCCAAGCTGTCCCGCCTCGAGAACCGCATCCCACATCTCTCACAGCAGACCTCGGGCGGCCGCAAATGCACCGTCGCGATGTGCCTCGCGAGTGTAACCAAGCCTTTGAGGTCCTTCCCGCACGCCTGCTTGTCCGCGTCGACCCACTCGTAGATGAACCTACCCGCGGGGTCCTGAGTCAGGGGTTGGTGGCACTCTTCGAGGTGGCGCTTCATCGCATTGGCAGGGACCGGAGTCTGGCGGAGAGCGTCTGGCGCGGGGTGAGGGCACGGTCCGCCGAAGAAGCAGATGGTGGGCGCGGGCGCGGGTGCGGCTGTGTTCACCGCGATGGGCGGGACGGGTCGTTCCCTGTATGCCGGGCAGTGAGTAAGTATGATGATGCGACGGCAGGAGTTAGGAGGTGCTCACGTCGCAGAAACTGTATTGTCGAAGGGGGCTTCAAGTGCCTTATACACATCGGGATACGTCTGTGCTATATTTGCATGGTGTGCCATGGTATTCTCGATCCCAGCGGCGATCTCACTACCCACGGGTGAGTATGCAAGCGCAGATGTTCCACCTCTGCGCTGGTCACGGATACTGTGAAGGATTAATGGGTCGGGGTCGCTTGCTCTGAGGGCCCCCCTTCTAGTACCGCTCGTTCCGGAGCTGGCGGGCTCTTTGGCGTCTCCTGGCATATCGATGTCATAGCTTATCGCTGCGACATCCTTCTCTTCTGAGGTCGGCCTGTCGAGGTGCATCTCGGTATCCTCATCGGAGAGTAGTGTGCCAACTGTGAAGCGCATAGTCAACATCAGCTAAGCAGCATTACTTGACGCGGCTCACGTCCATCCTTAATTTCAATGAGGTTGTTTTTGCTCCAAAAACCGCGGTATATCATCAGGGATTGGGTATTCACTGTCCGGTCGACGCTGTAGTCTCCCCTGAGTGAACGATACCAAGAGTCGATCAAGAACGACGGACCTCACACAAGCATATCAGGTCTAAATCACTAGCGATCGCGACCTCCGCTTTGGAGTTCTGCGTTCGACTGTGAGATACGATCAATTCGAAGCGGACCATGAACTAACCTCTAATATGTAGTCCAAGATGAAACCGACAGGGTCGTATGGCTGAAATAGCAAGACATGCGTAAGACATATAACAGGAATGATGTACGTGCTCCTACCGTCACCCGAGGAGGAATCTCTTCTATCAACTCCATAGCATCCTCCGCATCACGGTCCATAGACGGGTCTTGTTGTTCGGCGGCAGCTTCGATCTTCGAGCGCAGCAGTCGGCGCTTCTTCAGCTTGAAGTAGTGCAGAAACATGCACTGGTCTGCGGGATACTGCTCCTCTCTCCTATTACCAGAGGAAGTGTCGGCTCCCACAGTGCTGAGACGTTGTTGAGAAACACCGTCCACGCGGTCCTTGCCTTTCCTCTTTTTGCTTGGCACGTTTAGTCCTTGGGCTTGAAGAGCTTGAAGGACATGGTCTCCTGGCGGCTGCGATCCCAAGTGTCTATTCAAGTCGAGTTTGGGCCTGATATCCGCGCCGGCTGAGCGAGTCAGGCAAAGCCGTACGAAGTGCACGGCCTTCGACAGGTCAATGCTGGACCACAGGAGGGGCGTGTTCACGACGACATCCTTCCAGTAGCGGCATACGCCCATCGACCTATTTACGGCTACCATGTCGCTCCGTGACTTGCCCTTAGCGCTAGCGAGGCGAATGATTTCGACGAGGGTTTCGTTTGGGAGCATAGTGACGTGCCAGGGAGTCGCCGGGTGGCTCGCTAATTCGCGCGTCCGCCGAGTCTTGTCTGTATCCATTTGCGAGATCGTCCTGGGAAGCAAGCACTGGCAGTCAATATACATGTATGGGAGGTTGATGAGGGCCATACAACAAACCTTGATACGACGTAGCAGCTGAAGGCAGAGAATACCAGCTGCAGGATGATCGCTGCAGGCTCGGACTGGTGTAAGTAGTAACGTGGTATCATTGACATGTAGTCACCATCCTACTTACAGTGATGAATCGATGCAGTTCGGCTGCTGCTGCGCTTGCCTATACGACCGTCCTCCCCTCCCTCAAAACGGTGTTTTTACTGGAAATCTGCGGGTCTGCCTAGTGTGCGGGTCTGCCTAGTGGAGGAGGTGGAGACGAGGGTTTGCCTCACGCAACGCGCCCGCCTGACCGCCGCAATGCGGCTCTCTACTAGCCGCGGAGCTAGCCGATCTCGCTTCGAGAGTTTTGCGTGGAGTGAAGACGGCGGACACGAACTGGGGTGCCCGCTTCCTCGCTCCCGCCTGCCCGCACGCTCTTCCACCCGCCGACTGTGATATACGCCTGAGGCCGCTCCTCCAGCACATCCCAGTCCGCCGAGCCTGCTACTCACTCCAAGATGGGCCGCCTGTTCCACATTCCCGGGATTTTCTTCCTCTTCGTCGCATTCGTCCTCCTGTTCCTCGTGTCCATCTCGCTCCCCTACTTGACGACACTCGACTTTGCGCGCGTGCACTTTGAGGGTAAGGTGACGGCGGGTGGCGTCTCAAACGCGGTCACGGAGCTAAGGGTGCGTACATGTCCGACATATCTGATCGTCTTTGCATATCTGACGCGCCCGTCAGTTTGGTACTTGGTATGTGTTGATTTGACTCGGTGCGCGGATAGGGACGAACATATTTGCAGGGCGGAATGCTGGTACGAGTCTTCTGGAGACCGCGTCTGCAGTAGCGCAGGTGCGTGCATTCGCATATGTTGCACAAGTCTACCGTAACACGCATCCACAGGCAACGCGTACAATGTCACCATTTACAGCGGCAGCGGCGATGGCTCTAGCTCTGTCTCTATCGGTTCTTCCTGGACACGCGGACTAGCGCTCCATCCCGTTGGTGCGTGTCTTCTCTCTTCACGTTCCTTCACGTTTTCCTCACAATATCGCATTGGCAGCGGCTGGCGTGACGCTAATCGCGTTCCTGCTGAGTCTCTCGAGCCATATCACCCTCCGCCTTTTCGCATCCCTCGCGTCCTTCCTTGGAGGCACCGTCGCCTTCATCGCATTCCTCGTCGATGTCGCGCTCTACGCGTACGTGAAGAGCGAAGTCGGCAAGCTAGACAATGTCGACGCGCATACAGATACCGCGCCCGGTACGTAGCCTCTATCTTTACTCGATCGCGGCGCGCATCTGACTGCGTCGAATCGGCAGGATTCTGGATGACGTTCGTGTCGTTCATCCTCCTCTTCCTCGCAGGCGGAACGGTCTGCTTCGGGCGTCGACGGGACCGCATGGCGGGGGCGACCAACTACCCCATGGCGTCCAGCAAGTTCTCGCGATCGTGGAGGGACCGCTTCACCCGCTCGTAGATGTGCCATTAACATTGCGCGCTGCATCCCCGTTCGCTCCCTGCACCAGCCAAATACCAGGGAGGCCGCACCACTGGGCTGGCCATGGCCTCCGGACAGATACCCACAGGCGAGTGTCGGGATATGTGCTAAGATAACTTATACCTACTGCTTTTTAATTGAGCGGCGGAGTGCCGTTGGGCCTCCGCTTTGTTACTGACAATCACCTTCGTTCTGCATTACTGCGCCTTCATGGTGATTGCTTCCGTGCAATCTATGGCACGGGGCTCATGCGCGTGTGCTGTCTCCCGCAAGTTGATACCGAAGCATCTGTGTGTGAGTACTGGACAGTGCATCGTACAACATCTCATGACAGTGCGCCGGATTCTTTCGACGAATTAAGTGCCGTACCCAAACTGTGTTGTTTCCGGTGCACAACGAGCATGTGAGGGTGAGAACCTCAGCTCAGGGACACATCCTGAGATTCAGAATTGCCCGGTGTTCACGAACAATTGATCAACTTCAAGAGTCCGCAACAGCGATCCTGCAGCTGACATTCTCTGCCTTTCAATTTTTGGCGGTGTATCAAAGTGAGTTGTATGCCCCCGTCAACCTGTACTGTATTGACTGCCTGTTTCCCAGTACGACTTCGCAATGGGTACGGACAAGACGCGCGAATTAGTGACCCACCGGGCTCCTCCCCCCGTCACCATGCTCCCCAACGAAATCGTCGTCGAAATCATCCGTCTCGCTAGCGCTAAGGGCGAGTCGTGGCGCGACATGGTAGTCGTGAACAGATTGATGGGTGTATGCCGCTACTGGAAGGATGTCGTCGTGAACACGCCCCTCCTGTGGTCCAGCATTGACCTGTCGAAGGCCGTGCACTTCGTACGGCTTTGCCTGGCCCGCTCGGCCGGCGCGGAAATCGGGCTATACGATACACGTTCAATGAAGAATACCTCTGCGCTTGTGTCTCTGCTTGAGCCGCATTGCGCACAGGTTTCATATGTCGACCTCTCCCTTTTTTCCGATGGGGATGTGGCCGCATTCCTGCCAATACTGACTGCATCCCTGCCTCGATTGATGTCGTTGTCCTTGGCTATGACCTCCCAGCACTTCCTAACGTTGGCGTCGAGGCACCTCCCTACTCTCCAGAACTTATCGCTGGATGGCTTTACCATTGACATGGATTGGACCGCCTTACCTCTCCCAGTTGACGTCGCTGCGTCTTCGTGACATCAACCAGTCCGGTGCTCAGCTTCTGCCTCGTTGCCTTCTTCGACATGCTCGAAGCATGCAAGTCTCTACAACACTTCTCCTGGCAATATGACGACTTCTACGACAATTTATTTTGCGACCACGAACACGGAGAAGCAGCAGACCGGATCGTGTCACTGCGTCATTCACGGTCCTTTCACTCCAATGGCCTACCAGCTGACATCTCGAATGTCACCACCCACGTCTCGCTCTCGAGGTATACCCGCCTTTCGCTGGAGATCATCGTATACTCGCCGTGGTACGTCGAGGATCCAACACTGCCAAGCCCGAGCGAACTTGAAGTTAGGCGCCAAATCCCTTCATTCCGTACCATTTTGCTTCCTAATCCAAAGTTAAACCACCCTGCATTCACGCGCACCTTGCGTCATGCCATTGCATGGGTCGAGGAGAACCTCATCGTTTGCGCGGACGAGGAGCGTACGTTGTTCTGGGAGTCGCTCCCCTGGCGCTCCCCCAAGTTCCACTGGACTTCTGATGTCTTCCCTGAGGCACCGTTGCTCTACATGGTATACGGCGTGCTGGATGGCATACTGGACGACTCGGAGAGCGGACGGGTTTTTGATCGAGTCCTGTGCGAGCTCGGGGGCTTCCTCGGCTGCTCAGTAGAGACCCTTGTTGTCCACGGCGGCCACACACACACCCAGGAGCTCGAGATGGAACACTGGATCCAGATGCCTCACAGCCTTATCGAGGCTCATGCACCTCGACATCATACAGAACCACTGCGACGCAGACAGTTTCCCTCCTGCTCTCGCACCAACAGACGCCGGGATCCCATGCGCTGGTTTACAGAACCTCTATATGCGCTTTGATCCCTACGAGGAGGGTGGTTGGATGACGCTCGGCAGACTCAATTCGGCACTAGTTGAACGCGCGAAGGGCGGTTCCCGCCTGAGGAGCCTCAGCCTAGTGCTGGGGACTACAAAAAAAGAGGGTGTCTCTCCATTCACTTCGTCGTCGGTCGGTTGTCGCTTGCCAAAAGAATTCGAAGAGATTCAAGCGAGCTTTGAGTCCTTAATAGACTTGTTCGCAGTGAGGATCATTGGGTATAACGAATAGTGTCACGTTGACAATGGACGTACTGTTTGTTACTTACACTAATACGTCTACCTCCTTCCACCTTTGCGTTTTATGCACGGCGATTCGGTTTGGTGTTGACCAATGCATTTCAGCAGTCTCGCATGTTAGTAGCGTGAGCTGAAAATTGAAAATTGCCTGGGATAGTGTGAGATGATCAGCTCGAGGCAGTCTCTGTAGCGGCCCTCGTGTATTCAATGCCACTCAATCACTCTCGTTTTGTGCGATGTAAGTACCAAGCAAGTACAGCTAATAGTTTCTTACCTTCTCAATTTGAATCCTCCGCCATTTCTCGGCATTTCTCACGCCGGAACCGCGCTTTATAAGTGAGACTTGGCCAAGACTTGCCTAGTACCTCCAAACCCAACATACCCCTACTACCTAATCCTAAACTACCTAATCCGACTCCCACTATCGCATAATTACAATACTGTCCACCAGTTCAAACAAAAACACCCCGGCGTCGTGCGTTAAGCACAGCAGGATACATGGCTAAAACCTGGGAGGAAAAAATGAAAAAACCTCCAGGTGTCAGCGGTGGTTCTCCACCATACTGACATAACTCACCATGGTCCAGGTGGAACCACGTGGCAGCGCTACTGCCGTCCGCCATCATGCGGAAGGTCCAGGGGCCTCCAGGGGCATAGTAGGAGCCGGACGCGAGCAATCCGGGTATAGGCGCGTAGTGTCCTCGGTCGACGTTGCCGCCGACTTTGGAACACGGGCGTTGAGCAGGCGGCGGCGGTGATATAGTCGCACGAAGTTGGGCAGGCCGCATATCCGACTCATTGGCTGTGTTCCTTATGTGTTCCTTGCCTCTAGCTCGTACGTCTGTCTGATCGAGGTTAGTTGGATTCTTCTCGTCAAGCTCTCTTATATAAGTCCTGTTTGCAGGGCGCCATGGCTGCACGCAGCAGAATGCGAGAGTTAGGGAGCGAGCTGCGGGCAACCCCCTTTGTCAGCATGCTCCCCAATGAAACCTTCATCGAAATCATCCGTCTCGCCAGTGCCGACTCGGATGGATGGTGCGACAACACGATGGTATTGGCCAGATCCATGGGCGTATGCCGCTACTGGAGAGACCTCATCATCAATACGCCACTCTTATGGACCAGAATCGAGTTGTCGAACAACACGCAATACATACGGCAATTCCTGGCCCGCTCAGGCAGCGCGAGTATCACACTATCCTGTCCATATCTACGGCGGACGCGATTATCAGTGCTCGCCCCTCTGCTCGAGCCGCATTACGCGCGGGTCGCACGTACGGACTTCCGGTTCTTCGACGACGAAGACGCTGCTACACTGCCGGCGATGCTGAGTTCCTTCTTACCCTGCCTGGCATCAATTTCCCTCAGGCTGTACTCTTTTATTACTCTACGGCAACGCTACTGCATGCGATTGGAATCGAGACATCTCCCGAGTCTCCGGAGCCTATCCCTTGAAAGGTTCACCTTGGATCTGACTCCAGATTTCCCGCTGTCGCGCCTGGTAACGCTCAGGCTCTCCCTCGTCGATCTCCCTGGTGATCATCAATGCCTCGTCACTTTCCTCGATATGCTAGAAGCATGCAAGTCGTTGGAGAACTTCTCCTGGGGGAAATCCGGCTTCAAAAACTACTGTGAGCTCTGTGAGCACGGAGCAAGAGCAGACCGCATTATACCACTGCACCGTATACGGAAATTCTTTTTCTGTGGACGAACAGCTGACGTCGCAAATGTCATGTCGCACATCTCGCTACCAAAGAGTGCTCGCCTCTCGCTGGATACACACCTCTTTGATCTGAATCGTGGAGGGGAGATCAAGCGCCAGATCCCCACACTCCACGACATCTTGCCACCTCACACGATGTCGGGCATGCAGTTTATGTCAAACGCGCGGCACGTCGTGATATGGGCCTCCTCCTACGACGAGATACTCGGCATCTGTGCAGATGAACAGCGCACGTCGTTCTGGGAGTCTCAGCCCTGGCGCCATCCGTCACTTGAGGGATGGCCCGAGAGCGCCCAAAATGTCCCGGAGCCACCGTCGCTCTACGTGGTGTACGACTTGTCACTGTTCACCGACCCAAACAATGAATTGGACGAGTGGCTCCTTGATCAAGTCCTGCGTGGAATTGGAAACTCCTTCGACCCCTCCGTGGAAAGCCTCGTCATACACGGGTGCACCGACCCGACGTATATCGAAACGGGTACCTGGACGGGGCTGCTCAATACCTTCCCTCAGCTCATCCACCTCGACATCATCACAGACGACTCCGACATAAGTGCCTTCCCTTCTGCTCTCACACCGACCGACTTGGAGGCCGGGGTCCCATGCGCAGGTTTGCGCGAGCTTTATCTGCACTTCGATCCTATCGACAACGGTGGATGGGCGACGCTCAGTGGTCTCGTCGCGGCGTTGCAGAAACGCGCGGAACGTGGCTCCCGCTTGGAGAGCCTGAGTCTCGTGGTTAACAATACCCGTGACGAGCAGTCCCCCTTCACGTCTGCCGGCGATCGCTTGCCAACGAGCGAGGATTTCGGCTTTGAGGAAATTCAAACAACTTTGGAATCTTTGGTCGGGTCGCTCTCGGTGCAGATCGTCCTTAATCGATGGTTGTCCCATTGACAACTTTGAACGCGCTGCTTGTGTATAGTACCACATCAAGTCCACCTCCTTCTTCCGTGGCGGTCTCTCCGTGTGGGCGGTTTTTGATCTTCAATTGCCGCCGTTGCTGTACACCACGAATGCTGTGCGACGCGCTTCGATACATGCACTTACTCAGATCGATGAAGTAAGTGCCAGTGGATGTTCTGTTACTTAGCATGCCAGTAATGGGTCACTGGGTGTCGACGAGCCTAGGCTTGCCGAATCACACGTTGAAGCCTCATCGAAAGCAGACTTTGGCTCCGAACACTCAGTGCGTTCTACATGTAATTGTAATCGGCCGGCTTCTGTCTCACGGGCTAGGTCTCCATAGAACCTTATTCAAGTGGCATGCAGAGGACCACCGCCTCATGTCAGATCACATATATCTCCAGGACGCCTTGTCTGACCCTTCAAGCCTTCATCTTGAACGCGCACCATGGCTGCCACAGTCCCACACGAAGTTTATGCTCAACAGCTCGTCAAGTACGGGTGGGGCTATCCTCTCTGGGAACCTGAACCAGAGGAACCGTGGGACGAGATACTTATTGGCGATGTTGGTTATTTCGAACGTGGAGGATTTTGTCGCCTTTTCAACGCCATCGAGGACAGTGACGGTCACATACAGACCAGAAAATACCCTCCCGGAATCGAGCGATTCGATCCCGGCCCAGATCCATCGTCATCCGTGCGCCGAAAGACGAATGCCGTCAGCGAGGGTCCACACGCGAGTGCGACTGTCCGTCGTGTCGAGATTGGAGCTGGAGTTGGATCGTAAGCAGCGAGTCTTCATAGATAACGTTCCTTTACAAGCACTAACGTCAATATCATCGATACCACATAGGCAGGGGTTGAACATTGCATTGGGGTGGGAGTGCACAGATCGACAGGGTGCCTTGGTCATTCTGGACATTCCGGGAGTTCGCGAACTCTCGCAACAGGTTGCCAAGATGAGGACATATATGAAGGTGCATATAGATGCCTGGTGCCAATGGGCAACAGGCATTCTAGGCCTTGATATCGACATTGAAGATATCGTCTTTGTTCGAGGATATCTCAAGACCAGTCGGTGGGCTGTGGTTTCCTTGCATGGCGACATGAAACGGGCAACACTCACCTTCAAAGGTCACTCGCCAGGCATGCCTGTCGCCGCTGCGTTCCACTTGGACATTCAGCAGGGGACAAGCGGCATGTGCGAGCATCGCATAGGGCCGGATTACAGGCCCAAACTCGACTTGAATAAACACTTGGGATCGCAGTCGCCAGGAGACCATGTCATTCAAGCCCAAGGACTAGACGTACGAAGCAAAAAGAAGAAAGGCAAGGGTCGTGTGGACGGTGTTTCTCAACAAATTAAGAGAGAGGAGCAGTATCCCGCAGACCAGTATCCCGCAGACCAGTGTATGTTTCTGCACTACTTCAAGCTGAAGAAGCGCCGACTGCTGCCCTCGAAGATCGAAGCTGCCGCCGAACCGCAAGACCCGTCTATGGACCGTGATGCGGAGGATGCTATGGAGGTGATAGAAGAGATTCCTGCTCGAGTGACGGTAGGAGCACGTACATCATTCCTGTTATATGTCTCACGCATGTCTTGCTATTTCAGCCATACGACCCTGTTGTTTTTATTTTGGACTACATATTGGAGGTTAGTTCATGGTCCACTTCGAATTGATCGTATCTCACAATCGAACGCAGAACTCCAAAGCGGAGGTCGCGATCGCTAGTGATTTAGACCTGATATGCTTGTGTGAGGTCCGTCGTTCTTGATCGACTCTTGGTATCATTCACTCAGGGGAGACTACAGCGTCGACCGGACAGTGAATACCCAATCCCTGATGATATACCGCGGTTTTTGGAGCAAAAACAACCTCTCATTGAAATTAAGGATGGACGTGAGCCGCGTCAAGTAATGCTGCTTAGCTGATGTTGACTATGCGCTTCACAGTTGGCACACTGCTCTTCGATGAGGATACCGAGATGCACCTCGGCAGGCCGACCTCAGAAGAGAAGGAGGTCGCAGCGATCAGCTATGACATCGATATACCAGGAGACACCAAAGAACCCGCCAGCTCCGGAGCGAGCGGTAACAGAAGGGGGGCCCTTAGAGCAAGCGACCCCGACCCATTAATCCCTCCAAGTATCCATGGCGAGGATAAGTGGAAGCACTCCCCATCCGTGGGTAGTGAGATCGCCGCTGGGATCGGAAACAACATGGCACAGAATGGGAATACGGCACAGACGTATCCCGATGTGTATGTACCGCTTGATTCTCCCTTCGGCAATACATTTTCTACGACGTGAGCACCTCCTAACTCCTGCCGTCGCATCATCATACTTACTCACTGCCCGGCATACAGGGAACGACCCGTCTCGCCCGTCGCGGTGAACACAGCCGCGCCCGCGCCCGCGCCCACCATCTGCTTCTTCGGCGGACCGTGCCCTCACCCCGCGCCAGATGCTCTCCGCCAGACTCCGGTCCCTGCCAATGCGATGAAGCGCCACCTCGAAGAGTGCCACAACCTGACTCAGGACCGCACGGGTAGGTTCATCTGCGAGTGGGGCGACGCGGACAAGCCGGCGTGCGGGACGGACCTCAAAGGCTTGGGTGCACTCGCGAAGCACATCGCAACGGTGCATTTGCGGTCGTCCCAGGTCCGCTGTAAGCGATGTGGGATGCTGTTCTCGAGGCGGGACAGCGAGAGGCATAAGGAGGACAGCAGGTGTTCACTTCGTTGAGAGCCCCCACGTTTCTGTGTTCGTTCCGTGAGTCAAGTATGAGTACTAGTACTTGAATGACGGTTTTATGAGTGAAGGATTCGTGGACAAATACTTACCGGTAAGCTGTCTTACTTTTGCGCGACTTAGACAGCTCTCCCCGTGGATCGGACTTTCTGGCTTGGAGAGCCTGATGCCCTGAGCCCCGCGGTGAACGCTACCCGTGACGAGATGACACCCTTCACGTGCGCCGGGGATCGCTTGCCCAGCAGCGAGCGAGGGACTTGGCTTTGAGGAGGTCCCAACGACCTTGAGATTGTTGGTAGAATCGCTCATGGTGCTGATCATCGCGAATCCAAGCTGTCGGTTTGCATGTACACGATTGTCCTGCGCACTGACGATGAACTCACTACTGACGCTGAACCGGTAATGCAATTTGGTACAGTAGTGCAAAATGTCCGATTTCCGTGTTGCACGTAGGATCACTGCACACAGAAAAACTACATGGTATTGCCACATACTGCCTTACTATGCTCCCAGATGCACTAAGAGCTACCTGCTCTCTGCACCTCAGGAAAAATCGTAAGGTGCATTTAGGGCGCCTATTTTGCCGCGCCAGTTTTGGCGGGCGAAAGCAGTCGCTCGTTTGCAGGTGTACAGACAGCATGTTCCCGTCCTCCGTCTGGCCTTGAGATATTTGATAGTGTGCTCAAGATGTATAAAAGTGAATGTAGCGGGCCGAAACCTGAAATTTCTTTGTGTCGCGGGTGCAGGACAGTAATGCAAACGCGTTTGCATTACCGGTTCAGCGTCAGTACAGGTTTCTCCCAGCCACGTATGCACTCGACATCCCGCCGATGGGCCGTCAGTCTACTTCGATTGGAAATTGGAATCAACATCGCCGTCGCGACGTGCTCCGAGGTATTTATAGCTGAACTCGGCGGCGAATATTTCTCAGCAGCCGTGCAGGCACTCGTCATATGCGGAGATGTCGACGGCAACAGCTGGTGTCGACTGCTCGCCGCCTTCCCACATCTCGAGCATCTCGAGGTCGTGGTGAATGTTTGTGGCATATGCACCCGAGTCCCACCTGCTCTCGCGCCGATCCTAGCTGGTGTTCCCTGCGCGCGGCTGCGCGCGTCGACGTCGATGGTCGGACCATGCTCGATGCTCTCCGTGCGGTGCTGCGAGAACGTACCGAGGCTGAACTTGCAGGGGGCTGTCGCCGCTTGCAGACCCTTCGCCTTGTAGTGGAACCCCCGAAACCAACTTCGCGGGTAGACGGAAACTCTGTTTTTGACGCGGCTTCGTCTACGACAGATGCCAACTATAGGTTGCCCGATGACTTTGAGGAGATCAAGATGGATCTAGAGTCTCTCATGTAAGGACCGTATCAATGTCGTCCAGTGGTGACGATGCTCTAACCGGCCCGCAGCATGTGTCAGGCGTAGCGCATGCCAGCCTGTGTTCCGCGTCAACGGAGGTTCAAGACAGATTGAAACGATTCATTCTCACCGGAAAACGACACCGAGATCACGTTTTCCGAGTCGCCACATTGTCATCTTCAAAGGGTTCGTCTGGCACTCGAGTGCCAGAAAACGCGACGCGGAACGAACTGTACATCGGTCACTGACTCACTGCACAAGCTTTGCAGCTACATATACGTATACGCTAGGCGGTGGAGAGCACACCAGTGGCACGGTATAGCATGCACGTCTTCGTCAATAGCAAGCGCTTGAGGGACTGGTGAGTCTTCATCCGGCTCTTAAACCACTCCGTACCCACCGGACTTAGCATTCGAACCAGTGCCTCATCAGGCGAGAGGATGCCTTCGCTGTTGTCGCTGCCAGCAGACATTCAATTGTCTCTCCCTTTCTACCTTCGCGACATCGAGGGCTTCATCAACCTCGCTGCAACGTGTCGCCCTCTCCACGAACTGTCCCTACATACCTCGCTTCGGACCATCCTTCACCTGCCTGGCTGTTGCGGCATCGAGGATCTTCTTCCGGCCCGACCCACGCTTCCTTGCAGCCGCTACGGCCCGTCAAGTCGGCGAATGGGCCTCCCTCTCGTCCGCCAACACCGCCGAGCTCCGTCTCGCCTTCCGCAAGGGCTTCGAAGGCCTCCACTCGAGCACGCGGGCCTCACGCAGGAGCGCATCCGCGAGCTCTACGAGATGCGCTTCTCGACGATCAATCCCGTGACGGACCTCATCGACAAGTGCATCGGCGTGCAGTGGTGGTCCACGCCCAATTTCTGGGAAGGCGCCGTCGACGACGCGTGGACGATCGACGTCGACGCGCCCGACATCCTCTTCTACCTCGTCACGTACGGCGAGCTGTTCGCACCCGCGTTCGACGCCTTTCTCGATACGGGCGTGGTGCCGGAGACGCTCGACGTCGCTACGAGGCTAGAATTCATCAAGTACTGCGTGCCGGATTGGCGCTGCTGGGAGTTGCAGCATCCGCGTAGTCCGCATTGGGGCGTTGTGGTGGATGCGCGCAGGGCTGTCGAGTCCGTCGGGCCCTACACCCCTAACGCGGACGGCATCGCGGGCAACATTTCCACGGAAGTCGCAAACCGCCCGAACCAGTGGGGGCTCAGGCACCTGCTGCGTAGCTCGCGATGGAACCCCTCGTGGTCCGGAGTGCGCGCGGCCGTAGGGGGCGATTTCGAGGTGGGGTGGAAGCAGGACTTGTGGTGGGCCATCGTGATGTGCCAGGGCCTCGAGGGCCTCAAGATGATCAGACCAGGAGACCTCGGGCCGTGAAGGGAACGATTGGCTGCCTGGAGAGCTAGAATCGCGGCAATGCCGGCGAGTCAGAGGCCCGACAAGGTCAAGGTTCATGAGTGGGAAACCTACGTATTCCCTGACCTCATCAAGGATGTGGATATCACAACGGGCAGGGTGAGACCTGTTGCGTGAATTCAGAACATAGACCGACGGGTTTGAGTGCAGTGTACTGAGAGGTCAGGTTAGATTAGATGTTTTGCAGAAGATCTTGAGCTCCTTCGTACACTTGTGTACAAATCAGCCACCGCATGAATGAACTGCATGCCATCCCCAAGGATGTCTGAAGCCTGTGAGAGCGTGACAGTATCCCGCCGATGAGTACAGCTAATAGTCATAGTGACTCGGCATTTCAGTCGATCACTTTGACCACGTACATGGCTCGGCCAAGCAAACACGACGTGCGATAGTGGCCTTCGGTGTGTTGGCAGATATCTGTGCATATGATACAACACTGCCTGACTACTGGTGGCAACACTTGTACGCCCACTGCACAAATGCTCACTCTCGGGCTTGGCCCGATGACTGACCGATGATAATGCCATGCCAGTGCTATCGCAGACGCAGCGTATACGCACATTTTGTGATTTGCACAGCAAAAGAAGCAGGTAGGCCCATCTTCGCCTCGTGGGCACGTAGGGGTCGAGAGGCTTCCGCTCCAAGAGCGGGTGCTCAGCCGGGATCATCCCGAGGTCCAGCTGAAGCCAGCTGAGTCCTCTCCATGATGAGGCGCTAACGAGTTACCCAACGAGTGTCTTGCCGTCAACACTCTCCAATTCTGTGAGGGGAGGCCAGGTACTCGCGCCGCTCGAGGCCATCCGATACCTGTGTGCGCTTCGCCCAAGCTTCGCCAGACTGCTTCGTTTGCTGTGCCCGATTGAGCGGATCAACGTCAGTCTATATTGTTCATCCTCTCACCGGACAGCCACGCTACTTACGAGCATTGAATAAATGGTGGATCCGACTCCGAGATAATACTTCAGTCAAATCCCCGACTGCAGACATACGACGAGTCACTGGTGCGTCTTGGCTAAATTTAGTATCTGCCCACTAACCTGATGAGACTCACCTCGCCAGTTCATAGGAGAAAGCATGGCCGCTCAACCTTCTCTATCGTCACTCCCGGCAGATATCCATCTGTCTCTGCCTCTCTACCTTCGCGACATTGAAGACTTCATCAACCTCGCCGCGACGTGCCGTCTGCATCACGAGTTGTCCCTACAAGCCTCGCCTCGAACGATCCTCCACCTCGCGGCTGCCGCGTCGCGGGTATTCTTCCGACCTGACCCACACTTCCTCGTCACTGCCACGGCCCGTCAAGTGAGCGAATGGGCGTCCCTCTCGTCCGAGCACACCGCCGAGCTCCGTACCGCCTTCCGCAAGGGCATGGAAGGCCTCTTAGAGCTCGCCCTCAAGCACGCGGGCTTGACGATGGAGCGCATCCGCGAGCTGCACGAAATGCGCTTCTCGACGATCAACCCCGTCGTAGACCTCATCGACAAGTGCGTCGGCGAGCAGTGGTACAACACGCCGAACTTCTGGAACGGCGGCGTCGACGACGCGTGGACGATCGACGCGGACCCGCCCGAGACCTTCTTCCACCTCGTCACGTACGGCGAGCTCTTCGCGCCCGCGTTCGACGCGTTCCTCGAGACCGGCGCGGTGCCCGAGGCGATGGACGTCGACACGCGCCTCGAGTTCGTCAAGTACTGCATTCCAGACTGGGCGTGCTATCATTGTCAGGAATCTGCGGACGGGAGCACTGTCGACCCGCGCCGGGCTGTTGAGGCTGTCGGGGTTTATGCACCCTTCCTGGACGAAAACTCGGGCCAAAAGTTCCAAGAGCACATGAACCAACTTGGGCTTGCACATCTCTTGAGAAGCACGAGATGGAACCCTTCTTGGACGGAGGTGCGCGCGGCGGCTGGAGGAGACTTCGAGGAGGAGTGGAAGCAGGATTTGTGGTGGGCCATTGTGATGTGCCAGGGCTTCGATGGCATGGCGATGATCAAGCCGGGAGGCCAAGCACGGTCGAGGGAGCGTTTGGCTGCGTGGAGAGCAAGGATAGAAGGCCTGGTTGTTGACTCGGAGCCTGGCAAGATCAGAGTTGGGCGGCAAGTAACGTATGTGTTCCCCGACCTGAAGGGCGATCTGAACATCTTGACTAGTGGGTATGTTTCTGGTACATAGCGGTGTACATACGCTCCAGTTCCAGACGTTAAAAGACGTGGTGTGTAAGAGCAAGAACGAGATGGATTCAGCAGCGGCTGAAGGGTTTGTCGCGGTCACATGACTGGGCGCCAGCACGACCATGAATGTACCCGCACTTGCCTCTTGCTTGCCACAGCCGCCCATCCACGCATAGGTTCGACCCAAACCTCTCACGCGGTAAACCCTCGTAAAAATCACTCGCTATCCATTGTCACCCGCTATGCCCAAGTGCGCGAACCCGCTCTTCCTGCGATGGGTGAAAGCCTTCCACGACGAGAAGGACTACCGAAAGCGCGGCGGCCCCCCACGCGCGACGGGCTACGAAAACGCGATTCGTGCGCTCGAGGTGTGCACGCAGAGGTTTGAGCACCCTGTCGACATGCGCGGGAAGGTCACCGGTGTGGGCCCGACGACGATCGAGAGGTTGTCCCTACCGCCGTGGGTACTATATGCGCGCTGACTGCTTTGTCTTCTCGTTGTGTGTTTGGGCAGGCTAACAGAGAAGCTGGAGGAGTACTGTGACAGGAAGGGTTTGCCTATGCCAGAGCCGGCACCGAAACGTACGACACCCGCATATATCCCATATTCGATCAGCCCGCCCAGCTGTATGCTTACGCTTGTCGTTTGTACAGCTGTTCGCGGCCGTAAAGCAGCGGCTGCCAAACCTAAGGCCCCTTCCAAAGCTAAAGCCGAGAAGAAAGTCGACACAGACGACGAAGACTTCGCGCCTGCCTCGGGTTCGACAAAGAGGAAACGGGCACCGCGCAAGGCAGCCGCGCCGAAGCCGAAGGTCAAGGCCGAAGAAGACGATGAGCACGACTCCGACTCCGACTTCGAGGACGACGTGATAGTGGTTTCGCCGCCGCCCAAGAAGCGTGCTAGGCGGACGTCGAAGAAGGCGCAGCCCGACGTCGAAATTGAGATTCGCGAGGTCGACTCGGATTATTGAATCCCACTTACTGCGTAATCCCCTTGCAGGAGGTGGTGTTGTTTTCTTTCTGGCTGTACTCGTGTTTCGATGAAAGCGTATTGTTCTGGTCATCTCTAGATGCTTCATGTACCAAACAGTCTCGTATCTGAGTAGTTGCCGTTCGTATATTTGCAGATGTGCATATTGGTCCGGTGCTTGTCATGTACCTCACAAACGATCTCTAAAACCATCCCGATCTGCTAGGGCAGACAAGTCGTCATACAAGCATACTATCGACGGTCGCGTAACATCGTAGACCGGTACTCAGCGTACCAACGCCAACACTCGAGGATCGAAGAATATTTGGCACACCACCCGAGCTATCTGCGAAACGACCTCCATGACATTTGTTCTCGTCTAAGAATAAGTGATAGTAGTGTAGTATGATCAGTATACACGATGCGTGGATGGCTACGATAGACATGTGAAGGCCGAAAGCGTGACGAACTAAACCAGATGCGTGAGCAAATATAAGCAGGAGCAATGCAATAACAGACGGCAAACGGTGCAGGGATGAGGGGTGAGTGTCAGTAAAGCAAAAGCCGCAAAGCGCGAGACGCAAGCACAGAAAGCGGGAGCCCGATCACGAGAAGAAGTAGAGCGACTGCTTGATCGTGTGCACGTCGAAGTCGCCCCGCTTCGGGACAGGCGGGAGCACGCTGCCGAGGTCGAGGAGCTTCGCCTCCAGCGGGCCCACCTCGCTCGACTGCTGCAGCACCTCTCTGGCGAACTTGTCCTTCAGCCGGCGCAGCGATTTCTCTTTCGCCGGCTCCACCGCTCCCTCCGTCGCGTCCTCGTCCTTGTCCTCGCTGAGCTCCACGCAGTCAGCAGCCTCGTTTGCGTCCTCCACCGCGGCCTCATCTGCGTCCTCCGTCGCAGCCTCTTCAGATTTCTCTACAGCCGCGGCGACGTCCGCAGCGTCGGCGGACTCCATGAAGCTATGCGGGAAGGTCTTGACCTTGATATTGCCGGGCGTGACACCGTACCTCTGAAGGACCTTGCCCCACTTGAGAGCACTGAACGGAACCACATAGCCCTTGTAGCGCTCGAGGAACTAGCCTCTAAGTCAGCGACGAGCTCAGAGCCATTTCCGCGCCGAATACGCACCTCATTGTATAGCCGCTCCAAGACGTTCGAGGAATGCAGCGCGATGAACGTGTCCCTGATGACCGTGGACATTTGATCGATCGTGCCGGCGTGCGTCCAATACGAGTCGTGAACGGACGCGAATGTCAGCCCTTGTGACTGCAAGTAGTGTTAGCAATTAAGGCTCATCGGAAGGGAATGAGCATATAACTTACCCGACACTCCAGGGCAGTCAACATCATGTGCGTAGCGTCCAGACTATGGATGAAGTTCGGCGGGAACGCGGACGCTTGCTTCGTCGCGTTCACTGTGGACGGAGGATCAGTAAACGCCACATAGCACACTGAGAGCCAACGTACCAGCTGTAGGGATGTTGGGATCGGAGATGTAGACACTCTGCATAGACGTGATGATCTGCTTGCGCTTCGTCGCCCTGTACGGCTGCACGATGGGCAGACCGAGCGGCGTCGTCCAGATCACGCTCGTCATCTGCTCCTTCTTGAGCTTGACCAGCTCGGCGTCGCGGATCTCCTTCGTCATCGACGACATCGACGACTTGAGGTTCCGCACCGAGTCATCGACTCGCTCTGGGGGAATAGACTTTGCGATCAGACGAGCACAGATGTTCAACCATTCCTGGATGTCCTTCGCGCCCTTGAACAGATCGCCGATGCATCCGAGGACCTGGCGAAGACGTATGTCAGCCTCAGCCATGATGATCACACACAGGTTGACTCACCAGCTTCGCCAAGTAGGAAGCTGCTAGCCAGCACTCCTCGGGAGCGATATCTCCCCTCTCCTTCAACTGTTTCTCGATCTGATCGCGAGCACCGACGAACGTCACACCGTATACGGTGGTCATAACCTACCACCACACGCATCAGCGACAAGGCCCACGACGCTCCAAGACCACTTACCGTTTGCTTGACCACCTTTCGCGAGACCTTGCCCTTGAGCATGACCGCATACTTATGCCCCGCCTCGATGCCCTCGTCAATCTGCACCCCGACCATGTTCGCGACGTACGTATACACGTCCGACGGCCGATCCGTCACGCCGAGGTTCACCTGGTTCGCGCCCGCCGCGTCCCCGCCGAGCGCCGCGTAGTGCTGCAGCCCGTTGCACGTCCCGTCCTGGTGCACGGGCAGCGCGCACTCGTACGCGAGCGGGTCGGACGCGTCCAGCGCATTCCGGAGCTCCATGCACGTCGCGAGACATTGCCAGGGGTCGTCGGCCTTCGTCCACCACCGCCGGCCCTTCATTCCGAGGTCAGCGAGCCTGTCTGCGAACGACGCAGAGACGGACTTACAGCAATTGGATTCTCGGCACTGTCGTAGATCTCATCGAGACGTTCGTGCACCCACTGCACCCGCTCGTCAAAGTTCGCCTTGTCGTAGCCATACAGACCGGCCAAGTGAATCTTGAGCCATCGCAATCCCGACTCGCCAAGCGGCTTCTTATCGGCGAACAAAAGCAGGCCACGACTCAAATCGTCGCCGATGTGGCTGAGATGGGGAGGTAGGGGGTATGCACGCCCACGGAAGTCGACGTTGTGCGGGAAATAAATCGTATCGCCCAGGAACTGTAGAAGCAAGAGTCAGCATCAGCGCGGCGAATATGCCGGATCGACACTTACCGTACGCGCGATTTCGATCTTGTAGTTGACATCGCACCGCTTGGAGTGGTTGTTCGCCTTGTCGACCGTGTGCGCCTTCAGCCTCGTCAGGTACGCGACGCGAGCCTTCGGGTCGGTCTCCACGTTTGGCGGCCTCTCAGGCTCGGGCGTGTCGTGGATGACTGGAGGAATCTTACAGAAGCGTTCACCTGAGTTCCACACTTCAAGTACGACGTCGAAAACTTGGCGGTTGATCTGCCAAGGCGTGCTCCCGAGGATGTCAAGACTCGTATACAGAAGCTCGAGGTTGCCCAGACTCGACGCGCGGCGGAGGTAGCTCTGCTGCTCCTGGCTATCCTTGAATCGCATCGCCCATGCTGTCATGAGATATCAGGTCCCAGCTCAGCTGCGATTTACGAAACCAGAAACACTTACTCTTGTTGTAGACGTAGCCGCCCTGGTCTGGGCCGAGCCACTGTTTGGGCTTGACGAGCATAGGTAAGTGACGCGGATGCAGGGTCTCCCGGATGGAGTCCTTCGCCATCTTCTCGGCGATGGCCGGGTTCAGCTTGATGACGCCGAGCTTGGTTCCGCGCAGGTATTCGTAGGAGTGGAAGAACGCAGGCTGCTCCTCGGAGCTAGCACGCGGAGTCCAATCAGCAGCTCATACATCCCAATTGTCCAGATCTACTCACTAGACCTCCCCTGTATCCTTGTCCTTCTTCGTCCGCACAACGGTGGCGATGTCCATCAAGCAGTCCACGAGGAAACTGCCGATCTTGACCCGCACGACCTGTGTCCACTCCGACGCCCAATCTTCGGAATCTTGAACGTACTTGTGCGCCGCGAGTCGCTGCGCATGCAGATCGCGGTACCCGAGGCTGGTGAAGAACCCGTGCGACGGTGCGCGGCCGGACGTGGGGATGGAGACGTTGTGCTTCTTGCACATCTCCGCTTTGTGCTCGAGCTCGACCGCCTTGCCGACAGACAGCAGAGCCCGCGCCGTCTTCATGCCCATATTGACGCCGCCCGTGCCTTGCATGTGCATAAGCTCGAGGATCGTGATTAACGACAGCTTTTCAGGAGTTAACAGAGACAGAAACGGGCTCAAGCCGATCATCTTGCGCGTCTCAGCTAACACAATGTCAGACATACTGTGTATACATCGCCAGAAAGGTCACGTACAAAGTTTCATCTCTGCGTTCGCCTTAAGTCTCTGCTCCTGTACGGCGATGTTCTCAATCTCCGCCTTCAACCGCTCCTTCAACAACGCATGCCATTGCCACATCAACTGTTGCAGGTCATTCGTCTTCAGCGCTGAGTTTGATAGCCCCAACACCTCAAGCTTCTCCGTCGTGTGCTTGAGGCGCTCCACAGCGACGTCGTACACCGACTCCTCGAGCAGCTTTTGACGTGCTGCGATGTCTTCGGGGAGCACCCGGCGGGCGAAGATAACCTTCGCTAGGTGTTTCCGCAGTGTGTCGAGGTTGAATGGCACGTCCGGCTCGGGCACGCCTACATCGTCGCTGACGTGAACGTCGACGACGCTGCCATCCTCAGCGTGCATCATACGAACGTCCGCCTCTTTCTTTTTGAGTTGTCGTTTGACGGGAACCGCCTCGGGAACGTTCTCCAAAGGATCGTCTTCTTGACGACCGAGTGAGTCCGCCATACCTAGCTCGTTGACCACGTTCGACAGGCCCATCTCCACCGCAGCCTTCGACAGCAGCTGGATCGCCTCTGCCGCCTCGTCGGACGACGCGAACGCACGGTCAGCTACCACCATCGTCGGCAACACCTGGTGGTCCATCATACTCCGGAGTAGCATCGCCGGATCCCACTGTCTCTCCGAGTACATCGGCTGCGCAGACTCCGGCCCATGTCGAATCCAGGCGGCCAGCATGTAAGCGTACGTATTGGCCGTCGGCTGGATTTGCGCACTTCCGTCCTCCACCACACCATACAGTGCCCACGCCTCGTCGATCCACATCTCCGGGTCGGTAGCGTCCTTCGCGCGAGCCATCTCGAGGTAGGCGTCCAGCATAGAGTTGTACATGCGCACGTCGAGAAGCGAGCTTTTGTCAGAGTTGCGGAGGTCGTCGAAGATAGACTTGGCACGGGGCACGTCGTAGAGGTTGTGCAGGCACGCACCGACAACCGCAATCAGGTCCTGGGTGGGCGTATCCGTGAAGAGGATGGTGCGCAGGTCTTTTGCGGTGGCATTTAGCGGTGGGGTAGGGAGGATAGTGTACGGTGTCCGGCGTCGCAGGAAGTCTTCCATGTCGTGCTGCGAGTGAGCGCTGCTGGAGGGCATGTAGGCCGGGAAGGGCTCTGGGGGCGCAGAGGCGGTCGCAAGAGCGGGTGCGTTGGCCCGTTTTGAGGGAGTCGAGTAGAGTCGGGCAGGCCGGGGGAGGCTCTGCCTAGAGCACGACAGCAAAGTCGTCTCCACCTTTCTGGCTGAGCGGGAGATCATGGCGGCAGCGCTGCTGGTCCAGGGATGCAGGAGGGAGACAGCGGACGAGGAGGTCGTCGCCCGATTGGTGATTTGAGTTGCCGATCTCCTTTCTCCCCGAAAAATTCAGCCACCGGCAGTAAATGCGATCTCACGGAGTCTCACGTGCCTCTCCCTTCCGCCAGCACGACCTCTTCCGACAACGGTGCAGTTGCATGGCTTCGCAGCTGCGACCGTCGTATATCGCAATTCGTAGTCGAAAGCTGTATGTCATTTTGATGCACAAGAATGCATCGACACAAGATCCAAGTTCCCAGTGTCAGCGGTCGAAGTCCACCACGATTCCCCTCTCACTTGCAGACAGGGCCATCCCTGCAGGCTAGGCAGGTCCGACCTGCATACTATCCGAACCACCGCACCCTGCACGGTGTTCGCATCATGATGTTAGTTTTAGGCCTGCGAGGAATAGGGCCCCTCGGTCTCCCAATTCAGGAAGCAACGGCGAGGCGGCGACGAAGATATGGACTCCGGCTTTGTAGCAGCGTGCCTTAGCTGTTTGTTGGTCGAAGCCAACGGCTCGCATGCTATGCGACTACGAGGGCGACCAAGCTGAGGCGGACCATTCATGGACGGGGCCCTACACCTGGTAGGCCGAATCGCAGGAGCGCAAATCTCGCCGCTCCGATCGTAGTCTTGTCTTGTCTTTCTTCTGATGACGTCGAGTCTCTTCGAGGAACAAACCATCAACGTTTTAATCACCTCGTATGCATGTACAGATGAGTACTAGAGCTAAACCGTTCGTTCGTGCAAATCACGACTGAGGTATCGATGAAGAGTTAAATACTCCAGTGCCACAGCGGAAACCAGTGACGGCGCCCGAAGACACCTCTATTGCGATGAATCAGACGGCAGTAGCGCACCAGACGAAGATATAATTCAAACCTGGGTTCAACTCCTGTGCCGTTGCCCTGCGTCACTTCTACATCTCTGCATCGTGGTAGTTCGATGACCAAAGTGTCCGTTGACCTGTAGATACGTCCTGGTGCACGTGTCGAAGATGTCCTCCAGGGCTCCTAGACAGATTTGTGACTGTGCTTCCGAGTCCACGCCAACGTGAACACCTCTCATTAGGCGTTCCTGCTCGCACTGCGCCTGAACCTGGTTGACGATCAGTCCGGATGACCCTTGGACAAACCGAGACGCGGGTTGGGGCTGGACTCTTGGAAGGGTGCCCTCGGCATGTGCACCTGTAACTGCTGAAATTAGTAGTTTTCACGGACAAGCCAACCCCGCCAAGCTGACCTGCAAGACACGGGTGGGAGTGGTCAGGCGCGGAAGCGGGTTATCCTGCTGAGGACCTGCACGCGCTGCTTTGGCGGTAATGGCGACCATGCCGCTGTTGGCAGGCCTTCTTCTCTTCGTTGGGAACAACCTCGACAGCGGCTGTCACCTGCCCATTGAGGCCAGCTACGCGTATACCCTCGCGCAGACAGGAATGCCACACGGCTCAGTACGCAAACTGGCGAAGACGCGTAGAGGAGTGTATGTACCTTCGCGAGCTGTTGGATTCCTGTTGTAACGACTCAGTATGTATATTATAATCTAGTACATGAATGTATATTTTGCATTCATCTCGAACCGTAGAGAACTCGCTGGAACTTACGACGTTCGTCTAGTAGCTACAAGGCATCGCCTCGTACAGGCTGTGCCAGGCGCTAAGGCGATCCTTATACGAGTATATAAGGAAGAAGAGTTCTTGAGGTTCGACACGCTTTGCTGGCCAAAGTTCCTTCCCGTTTCCTTTCCTCTCACTCTCACTCTCTCCTCCTCTCGCACACCCTCTCGTGTTACTGCTAGTTACGTTAACTTAGCCAGTAATACAACCCGTTCTACCGAACTCAACCAGACAGACTGATCACCTGTCACGTGAGTGTACCTTGAGTGACCGAACCCCTCCCAGTAGCAAGTCCGGTAACCCGTCTTGTTACAATTTGGTGGACATTCAGTCTCCTCAAACCACACTCTTTCCCCCTTCCGACGTCGACTCCGCTGTCCCCGACAGTACCCTACTTGACGCTCTGTGCTCAAGTACCCAGGTGTACCCACTCACCCCGCGGCCGCCACACACCCCTCACGCTACCCTTTCAACAAACCTCTTCGACTTCCCCCTTTTTTCGCAACTGGCATGTCCTCCCTAGACTCTGCCTCCACTGCCCAAGGCCAGATCGCACCCTCACTCCGATCCGGCCCACACAGCACACGACCCCAGAACGCGCCACACGCATCCTCTCTCGGGTCCGACGACGAGCTCCCTGAGATGGTTGACGCATACACCCAAACTGACCAGCGGACGTCTGACGATTCAGTCACTCCCTCGTCGCTGGACGCCAACATCTCCTCGGTGAGTATTTCGTCCTCTGACCGCGCCGCACGGCTACCTTCGCCCGCCTTTGTGCACGACCAACGCCATCTTCCCGCGGACGCGTCGTTACGCGACACTCTACACCACTTGGTTGGTGGACAACGCCTCGCTTTGGAGACAACAAATGTCTTCAACGAGATAGCTACTGCGACTAAACGCGACATCGCGTACGTTTTTAAGAACACTCACGCCATCCTCTCACAACTGGAGTCCCTTGCTGACCAGGTGGCACAGCACCACTCGTCAATCGCCGAACACATTCAGCGCGCGCTCGACACCGAGACTCGCCACTCCGAAGAACTCGGGTCCGACCACCACGAGTTACGCTGCCGCCTGGACGACATACAGCATACCGTAGACGACCTACGGGACAACGGCAACTCTCGCTCGTCCCATCGACACACTACCTCGCACACGGGTGATGCGGCCGACGTATCAGCCACGAACCCCGCGACTGCGCGAGATACAGGGTGCATCTCGTCTTCGCCTCGGCCAGGCTATGCAGGGATGCAAGCCGATTTAGCGCAGGAGGCGCCGGGATGTCTCTGTAAGTGCAACTGTACTGAGAACACAGATGTCATCAGACGCGATATCTACAGGTTGTCAGACATCTGCGTCAACCTCCCAACACGGCCCACGATGGCCCAGGAGATCAGCGCATGCATGTCCGAGTTGCGTGATGACTTGACAGAAGCAGTTGCACTGGTACGTTCTGAACTACTATCAGCGATACAGCAATCCCACGTACAATCGCAGGTACCACAGACGCTGCGGACGCCGCACGTCTCGTTCGCATCGCCTCTTACTGCCGACTCACCACTATCCGCGCACACCCCGACTTACCAACAGCCACCCCACTTCCAGCAGTCTCGCCCACAACAGCCGCCGCCGCCTCCATCACCGCCACTTCCACAACCGACACGGCACGGGCCATCGGCACCGTTCCCGTCCTCGATCTCTGGCGCGTTAGCCGGTGGTATACCACTAGCAGCTCATGTACCGACATCAGGAATGCATACTACACCTCAGTCAATACCCTCGGGGTTTGAACCCTACTCGTATGCACCCACAGCACCGTACACAGCGTTATCAGGTGCGAGTAGCTCGCACACTGAGAAAAATAAGCTGAAACATAGTGATCTGCCGAAATTTTTCGGAAACGACGGCGACGACGTAGATGACTGGATTAGTCAGATCTCTAACATTGTACGATACACCGGCGTAGAGGACACCGTGATTCTGCGTTGTCTGCCTCTCATACTACGCGGTCCAGCGTTCAAGTGGTTCAATACCCTGTCACAACCCGACTTGGCGAACCTGATGAATTGGACGGACTGGCAAGCGATCTTACGTCGCGAATTCAGGAAGGCTAATTATGACGTCAATATGGCTGAACAGCTCCGCATGCGCCGGTGGCATAAGGGCGAAACATTTTCACAATACTTTACTGACCGGCGGAAATTGCAGAATGCCGTTCTAGGGGAATCTGCAAGCTCCCAGACTCTGATCAGCGACCTCCTGCTCGGCATACCGGCGAGTATGCACGCACTAATCAAAGCAGGCACGGGGTACAACGCTAACCCGACGATTGCTCTGGCCGATTTCAAACGGTACGTGATGGATATGGAATTGGGCCTTTTATCACAATATGGACAGTTCCGATCTAACCCTCCGAGTAACGCTCCTAGCTATGCCAATGGCTCGGCCTCTTCAGGTCCTTGGAGACCAAGGAACCAGCCTTCAAGAGGGGGTAACTACTCCCAGAACAATGCAAACAACGGGAATACAAACCAACCACGATGGCAGAATCGCGATCGCGACTGGTCCAATAACAATACCAGTACGTCTCAATCGAAAGGCACGAATCATAACCCTACCTCTGGGTATCGACCGTCTAACCCATCTGATAGTAACAGTCAGAGACCAACTCCTCGTACCGGGTTCAGCCAAAATACAACAAATTCGAATCAAAACCAGTGGAAGCGGAACACGCCAATAAACTCGAAACCGAACCAGAACTGGCGTGCGAAGACTAACACAGCGGAACCCAAGGAGTCTGATGGAAGAGACACTGAAGAACTGGCACTCACCGAAGACGAGCAACCAGAAGACGAAGCAGAAACATCATACGATCAGTATGATTCAGAGGAAGAAGGGGACGCTACGAGCCTTTCGGCAAATGCGTACCTAGTGGCCGATACAAACACCATCATGACTCGACGAATGGTTCGCGATGTCACGGATTCCTCAGCAGGTCAGTCGCTCAAGACTAGTATTCCTATACAAGGCACTACTCCCAAAAGGAGAGTCCTGAAGAAGAAGCCGCCGACAAAGCGCACCTTATCAGATCAGAAGAAGACGACTCATAAACAAACTCTTCCAGAAGTCGTAAGCGGAAATGAAGACACAGGGCCGGACGCTTCCGCGTTTATGAGTAAGACACCAGCTTTTATACAGGTTGCGATCGACGGGTCTAACTCTGACCGGGCTTTTCGGGCTCTGGTAGACACAGGATCGTCAATATCGCTGATTGATCGTTCGATACTCCAGAAGTTTCTACCGCAGGCAGTGAGACAACAATGCCCGCTTATAGAACTACATGGCGTTTCCGGTAACAGCTTTATCACTTCGTACGTCTCTCTCAATCTCACTTTTACGGATCTAAAGGGACAGAACCATATTCTCCCCACGAAGCTGTACATGAATCCTGCTCAGGACTCTCGAATCATACTAGGTAACGACTTTTTGGATTTCTACAATGCAGTCGTTAACCTGCAAAACCAGCAGCTGGCCCTCCGTGCTGAGGGCGGGAAGAATATAATTATTAGTATGGTCTGCCGTAAACAGCAAATAACGACGATGCGAGTTGCAGAGACGTTCACGGTGAGAGCGTTCCACTCTGCCCAGATCCCTGCCAGAATAATAGGACCGATCCCAGCACCGCTATACTACCTAGAACCAGAACCCTTGAAAGATGGATTCAAGGCAATCTCGGCAGCGAACAGTATAGGTAAGTCTTCTTCGCCTCAACATCATGTACAGGTTGTCAATATGGAGCCATTTCCGATGACGCTGTACATCGGAGATATCCTCGGCACTGTTCATCCGTTAGTAGACATCAGCAAGACGCCTCGAATGAGCGAGTCCAACACTGTCAGTATAGCTGATAAGAATGACCTACAGGAGTTTCGCCGAGCACTAACTGATATAGATCTGAACCCGAGCCTGACTCCCAAAGAGCGGGAACAGGTCCTCGCAGTCTTGACTCGGCATCGACACGCGTTCGCATACGGATCACGGAAGTTGGGCAACACTACAGTGGGTGAAGTTCGGCTTGAAACAGGTGACTCACCTCCAATCTCGACAGCTCCGTATCACGCATCTCCTAAAGGACGGCAGATCATCGAAGAAACTGTGGCCAAGCTTCTCGCGGATAATGTTATCGAAGAATCGGAGTCGCCTTGGGCGTCGAATGTCGTGCTCATTGCACAAAAGGACAAGGTCAGATTCTGCATCGACTTTCGAAAGCTGAATGCAGTAACGAAGCCAGATCAATATCCGCTTCCACGGATTGACGACTACCTTAATCAGTTCGAAGGTAAACGCTTCTTCTCCACTTTCGACGCTAACTCTGGCTTTCACCAGATAGGTATTCCCGACGAGGCGGATCGTGAGAAGACCGCGTTTCGCACTCATCAAGGTCTGTACCAATACAAACGGATGCCATTTGGCATACGGAACGGACCGTCGATCTTCCAACGGGCTATGGACAAAGTCTTAGGGAAGATTAAGTGGAAATTTGCTGTAGTTTATATCGATGACATAGTTGTTTATTCTGCCGATTTCGAGCATCACCTCAAGCATCTTGAGCAAGTACTGGACCGAATTCGAGCATCCGGTTTCACGCTTTCATTGACTAAATCTCATGTGTGCTACCAAGAAATACACGCCTTGGGACATCATGTCAGTCGCTTGGGCATCGGCATGAAGGAAGAAAATGTCCGTGCAATCCTTCAGTTTCCGGCCCCAAAAACGGTCAAGGACGTACAGATCTTCTTGGGCATGACTGGGTATTATCGGCGCTTCATTCGCGACTATGCTAAGATAGCACGTCCCCTGACAGCATTGCTGTCGAAGGAGACGCCATTCATATGGTCGGCGCTATGCCAAGAAGCTTTCGAGACGCTGCGTGGAAGGCTGGCAGAAGAGCCCATACTTGCCCATCCAAACTACGAGCAACCATTCCTGATATACACCGATGGATCCAAGATCGGCATTGGTGGTGTATTAGCTCAGATAGGAAAGGACGGCAAGGAGCACATGGTCGCCGCCATCTCTCGCCAGTTATCTGCAGCAGAGGAGGGTTACAGTGCGACTGAGCTGGAATGTCTGGCAGTGGTCTGGGCCTTACGAAAGTTTCATCCATACATAGATGGGACATCTGAGCTTAAAATCGTTACAGATCATATTGCATTGCAATGGATCTGGAATTACAAAGGGACCAATAGTCGTCTTAAACGATGGTCGCTCGAATTACTTCCATACCAACATTCCGCGAGAATTGAACATCGGCCAGGACGAACTCACTCGAACGTCGATGCACTTTCGCGTGCACCGATACCCGGCTCCGCACCACAAGCCGACGCGGAGATGTTAACTGCTACCACGATGTTACCAAAATCCGCCTTTCTGAAGGAAATACGAGACGGATATCTGCAGGATGAATACTTCGCACCAATATTGGAATTATTTGAGCAAGACAAACCACGGGCTCACCTTCAGCACTATGAAGTTGAGGATGGCCTACTGTTCCGTCGACACTCCTCCGGGAAGGGTCGCGTCCTATGCATTCCGCGACATAAGGACCTGCGACTCGATATTCTACATGACTTCCATGATGCCGAACTATCGGGCCATGCGGGTGCCGACAGAACACTGAATGCGGTTAGTCATACGTACTATTGGCCCCGACTCAGCAAGGACGTACGTTCTTACGTTCGTTCCTGTGAGTCCTGTCAGCTAAACAAATCATCGAATCAGAAGACCGCTGGGTTGCTACTGCCCCACATGATTGCGCCGGGCAGATGGCACACCGTCACTATGGACTTCGCAGGTCCATTTGCAGTAACATCTAATGGACTCGATATGATCATGATCGTGGTGGATAAACTGACAAAACATACTCACTTTATTCCAGTCAAGAGATCGGACACAGCCGAAGACACTGCACAGGCGTTTTTTCGCGAGGTCGTAAGGCTACATGGCTTACCTCAGGTGATAATATCCGACAGGGATTCAAAATTTACCTCACGATTTTGGCGCACGCTGTTCAAGCGTCTTGGCACGAAACTTGCCATGTCTACTGCGAATCATCCTCAAACAGACGGCCAGTCTGAACGCATGGTGCGTGTGTTGAAGGATATGCTTCGTCACTATATCAAGTATGACCAGAAGAATTGGATTGACTTACTGCCCGTTTTGGAGATCGCCTACAACCGGGGTGTAAACGCCTCGACTGGGTTCAGTCCGTTTGAATTGGACTACGGATTTGCGCCGCGTTTTCTCCATAATATCACCGACAACGATGGTGACCATTTGCCCGCGGTTGACGACTTCCTTGAGCATGTTCATGCTCAGGTTCGATCTGCAGAAGACGCAATCAGCAGGGCCCAAGAGAATCAAGCAAACATTTTAACTCTCAGCGTCGTGAGATCATATTCGAGGTCGGCGAGTTGGTCAAGCTTTCAACAAAACATTTGAACCCTCCATGGCAGAAGAAGCGCAAAACACGTAAGTTACTGCCAAAATGGATTGGCCCGTTTCGTGTCAAGGAGAAGCTGAACAACAATTCCTATATACTGGACCTACCACCGCAGTTTGATATACACGACGCTATAAATGCTGAATATCTTGAGAAATATGTGGACTCGCCGGACGAGTTTTCGAAACGCAAGCGAACCATACCACCACCAATCGTGGTGGACGGCGAGGATAATCACTACGAAATTGATCAGATAGTTGACTATGATCGACGCACCGACCGTCGGACAGGAAACGATGTTCACTGGTATCTGGTGAATTTCGTGGGGATGCCGGAACACGAGCGGGAATGGTTGACTCGCGATGAGTTGCTCGTCGGGGCATCTCGTTTGGTCCGACAATACGAGACGAAGCATCAACTCACAATTTAGTGCGTTCATTTCCGAAGGAAGCACAAGGGAGCTCCACACAGACTTGTAAGAAGACGGAGATGAATATTGAAACCGACTCACTGCGCTAAATCATTACTGGCAAGCAGATTCCAATGTCAAGGAACAAGGTACTGCTCGTCTTGCAGACACAGTTTACCAGTCACGTCTATTGAATTTCAGTCGTCACGCACATGCGAGATATAAAGACGCGAGGGAACTCACTGCAATCCCCACTCCTGGTCTCACCAGAAGTTTGCCGTTCGCTCCTCCCCTTTCGCTCTTCGCTCTTCGCTCCTCTCCCCTTTGCTCTTTGCCAACCTACACTTTTCGTCTCCTCTTCACTTCCCTTCCTCTTCGACATGGCTACGCCTCTTCTCGACAACCTCGTTCTGGCCATCAACTCGGCCGCGTCGTCTGCTAGTCCGTCCGCCGTGCCTACGATCCCTAGCGCGACTTCAGTACGAGACGACGTCGTTAACGAAGTTCGTTCACCTTTCACTCGCCCCAACTCGCCCGCCCCTTCCTTAATGTCGTTCTCTTCGATGCCGCCTCTTGTGTCGTTACCCGAGTCCGACAGCGAGCCTGGCGAGGTCGATGAAGATACCCCACTGCTCTTGAAGCCGGAACGCGTCGCAGGCGACGCGTCTGTCAGGCCGACGGGACACAGTGAGTTGACCTGATGGTACAACGAGAATCATGGTGCTCACTCTTTTCGTCCCAGTGCTTGACGCGTCGGACACCACTTCGGTCTTGACCTCGTCGGACGGACAGGCCAACCTGGCCGATCGCTCCGCCTCCGCGTCTCTGCAGGCACGCGACGGGAGCGACGCTGATGTCCCCATGGACGGTGACGTTGTCCTAGCGGCGCGGCGGAGCACACCACCGCCGTCGTACGCCGCGGTCTTGCGTCAAGAGTTCCTGCGAGCCAGTCGACCTATCGGACGTACGGAGCGCGCTGTCAACCATCCGTCTTCCACGATCGCCTCGGGACAGCCAAGAGTCTCGATCGCCGATCGTCCATGGCGCCTACGCACCCCGATATTGAACGCCTTCTCCCTTTCGCCGCAGAACCTCCACGACATCCTCTACTTCCTCTCCCTTAACCAGCTCGGCGTCGCACGCGCCCTCGAGGAGATCAAGCCATATGAGCTCAGCTCGCTCAAGGCCGGTCTTACCGCTCTGCATGATCAATTCCTCTTTGGACGCCGCTCCGCTCCCGTTCCGCCTCGACTCGCGATCAACTGGGTTCACAAGCACGTTGTTCACCGGCACGGTATCGATTACTGTGTCAACAACAACCGCGAATGGCTCCGCGACGTCGACATCCCGCTTTACGCCAACGGGTTACGCGCAGTTGAGCGTTACTGGCATGGCAGCGCCCGTCGAGGACGCCCCTACCTCTTCGTGCACCAGATCGACGAGTTGCGCGTCTGTGCTCCGCAATACCACGGGAATGCGGGCGCGTTTCTCGATCACATCAAGAAGGTGGACGGAGAAAGGATAGGGTCCCGTCAGTGAGGATTGAACTGATTGTTTGAATACTGTGCATCTTAGTTATGCCTCACGTTCTTTACGCGTCATGATACACTGATATCTCGTTACCTGCTTTCCCTCGACTCGGAGACCTCGCTTTCTTTGTGAGGGGGGTAATTGTAACGACTCAGTATGTATATTATAATCTAGTACATGAATGTATATTTTGCATTCATCTCGAACCGTAGAGAACTCGCTGGAACTTACGACGTTCGTCTAGTAGCTACAAGGCATCGCCTCGTACAGGCTGTGCCAGGCGCTAAGGCGATCCTTATACGAGTATATAAGGAAGAAGAGTTCTTGAGGTTCGACACGCTTTGCTGGCCAAAGTTCCTTCCCGTTTCCTTTCCTCTCACTCTCACTCTCTCCTCCTCTCGCACACCCTCTCGTGTTACTGCTAGTTACGTTAACTTAGCCAGTAATACAACCCGTTCTACCGAACTCAACCAGACAGACTGATCACCTGTCACGTGAGTGTACCTTGAGTGACCGAACCCCTCCCAGTAGCAAGTCCGGTAACCCGTCTTGTTACACCTGTGCACTTGAAACGCGGAGGGTGTTCTAGGTCAGTAGGTGGGTGTTCAGTGTGGAACAAAACGCGCTACAGACTAAGGCTCGACTCGGATAGGGGGTCGGGTCTTGGTATCCCGCAGACGGAGGAGCAGTGCGGCACAGGCGGTAACATGGTACGGGTGGTCAGGAAGTCGGATGCAGGGATGGGGAGCGAGAGATGAACGGGGACGCACGCCTTCTATACGTTCCGCGAACAAACAGCTACTGCAGCCCATAACGCACGGTCCAATCTGTTTGACTGCTCGCCTGGACGCAGAGAGTGGCGTACAGAGGCCTGAGCGATGTCACCACGGATTTGATAACCGAACACAGGCGCTGATCTCATGGCCCGACGTGTGGCTGTCGAGATGTTGGTCGAGCGGATCCGTCGGCGGGACGCCTGGCAAGCACTCATCGACGTCGACCGCTTCGTCTGAAGATTGCGATCTGATAGTAACCCAAATTCGAATTAGAAAGGCGGATACGAGTCGAAGACTCAGACTGTCCTCACCGATAGCATACACCTACATCTTATCACGGACGAGTGATCAAACGACTGACCAAGCACGCACGTCTAAAGACTAAAGGATAACTTGCAGCTCTGAAGAGCCTAGAGCGGCAAGCCCGTTCGAGGGATGAAAAGCATATCACTTAATACTGAACATACGAAGCCATCAATCATACAGCAGTACAATTACACAGCAAAGACATATCAAGCATCGGTTCGGCAGCAGCGCAATGGCCAGGAGGCGTGAAAGGACAAAAAATATAGGTTTATTGCGCGCCCTCCGCCTTCTTCTGCTTGCCCGCGGTGAGACTCTTGTGGATGAACGGCAGGACACCTGAGATGAAAGGGTGAGTGGCGATAAGTAGCCATAGGTAGAAAGGGCGACTGACCTCCGCCTGCGATGGTCGCGCGAACGAGGGTGTCAAGTTCTTCGTCGCCACGGATGGCAAGCTGGAGGTGGCGCGGGGTTATACGCTTCACGCGCAGGTCCTTGGATGCGTTCCCTGTGCGGTAAATAGGGGAATACATGAGTCATCGTGTATCGCAGCACCGACCAGGAGGCCGCGCACGGCCTCTGCCATAGTTTTACACGCACCTGCGAGTTCCAAAACCTCCGCCGTCAGGTACTCCAGGATTGCAGACGTATACACAGCCGCCTTCGCCCCTATACGCACGTTGTGCTGCGTCCGCTGCTTCAGGTAACGATGTATACGGCCAACAGGGAACTACACAAATCGTCAGGCCCATGTCAGTCCCAATGTCGTCGTCTATGGGACCCGTTCACTCGATGGACTTGTACGAACCTGCAATCCAGCTTTTTGACTACGCGTGTGCAGCACCCTCTGCTGCGTCCCTGGGGCCGCCTCCCCTCCAGCAGCCGACGCAGGCGCAGCTGCCTTCGAATTTCCTCCTGCGGACTTGGGCTTCTTCGGGGACGGCATGTCGCTCGAAAACGCGATTATACGCTAGCTAAAGATAAAACACTCGGACGCGTCGGGAGTGGGAGGCGCTGTACGGCAAGCGCGCGGATGGGCGAGCGGCGATACGAGGTTGGGCACGGCGAGCGTGCGCGGGTGAGTGCGGTCGGTGGCGCGGATACGGAAAGGCAAGGATCGCGCAGTGTGGCGAGTCAGGGGAGATGGTGGTCGCAAAGAAAGGAGGCGGCGCGCATTCAACGCGAAAGCACGACCACGATCACGTGCGAGGCGTTATTTGCGCGGACCAAACATCAGGGTGGCTGAAGCTTTCCTGACAGCTGCCTGCCAGCTTCCAACCCAATCGTAGAGGTATCTGCAACCAGTAACGCCAGGCACTGCGGGGGCGGGCGGGGATGTTTGCTGATGTGACAAGATTTGGTGAGTGTCATTTCTTGCGAAGACAGACAACGGACCAGGGCGTCGTGACGCAGACGGGGCCCACAACTTTTTGAGCCTTTCGAGTTCGAGTTCGTGACCGCTGATGCATGATGTACCACATACTCACTCACATTGCCTTTCCTCTGTTCTACATGACGCAAGCACCGGATGTGTTGTCGCAGAATACAAAATGTGGTATACAAATTAATTATACAGTGTACGTGAGTCCGCCGTCCATGCTACAATTCCAGAGATGTTGACTTCAATCGTGGGGAGCACGAGTTTCTCCCGTAACTGCACCCTTGCCGCCTGCCTCGCGGAGCTCTCCCTTCTCATGCAAGTCAGCGTTCTTCATGGCCTTTCCGGCAACCTGTACCAACCATTAATCTGGTTACTGACGTACGCGACGTCGAACTTACCTTCTGGGTCTTGCCCACCAGCTTATCGGTGAACTTGGCCTTGCCCTCAGGGACATCACTGTGTCCGTCGACTGCAACTCCGCCTACAAGACGGATGAACATATGCACGGCTACACGGAAGGGCGACACGTACCCTCCGATGTCGGCTGCACGTTCATGGGCCTGTCTTCGGTGTATGCGTTATGGCCCGACTCAACGCCGGGCGACGCAGCAGACTGATGCTGAGCACCGCCCATGACGGCGCGGTCGTCGGTGCCTGCGCCGAACTGGCGCTGGTTGTTGTCTTGCCAGACACGGTCGTTGTTCGTTACGTCTGCGTCGTAGTTGGCCGCAGGTGCGGCGCCGCGGGCACCGGGGAGGGTTTCTGAGTCACGGTGGATGTGGTGCTCCGGCGGGCGTTGGGTGGCGTAGGCAGACATGGTGGATAATTCGTCAGTGGGATGTGGGATGTATGCGCTGGTCGTGACGGTGTCGTTCCGAGGATTGGTGAGGGCAGGGCGGTAAGCCCGACCCATTCTTATAGCTGAGCGAGCGCCCGCCGAGTACACAGTTCGGTTGCGAGGACGTGTGGTGCAGCGGTGCGGAGGAGCGGGGAGTGCACCACGCCGCCCCAGCGGAGCTAGCAAATGACGATGCCTACGTCACTCACAAAAAGGGAAGGTCATTTACCATTCCATCAAGGGAAGTAGAATTGGCGCACCTGTCAAGCTCAACATGAGCGCGAGCGGAGTGATTTTTCTCCTCTTTGGATGTCGCTGAGGACAGTACTATAACTTACGTAATTACATACATATGTACCATCCCTGGCCTCGAAGCCTCTTCCGCCGACGCCGTCGTAGTTGTCGCGTGGCATGCTGTCCATCCACCGAGTGTACAACAGCTCAACCACCGATACCATAATCCTACTCCGCGTTAGTAGACCCCCTCCGACTGTCCTTCCTGACTTTATCATCGCCCTCTCCGCCAGATGTTGCCACCAAGCAGCTCGTCTCGTGAATGTATCAAGAAAAGGGCTGCATAGTGTTCAGTGAGCTGAGCAGGTCCTTCAACGACCGCGCTGAAGGATCCGGGGGGCCTCAAAGACGCAGAACTCCTGCGCATACGTTTCTTGTATGGTACTAAGTTAAGTATATGGTAAAACGGATATACCAGTGTACAAGCGCTCCCTGACGACGACAACTGTATCTCACTCACGCGCATATGACGTAGGAAGAGTTGGGCACACTCACAGTCGTAGTAGTGCCAGTCGGCCTTGTCGGGCTGCATAAATCAACAGCATGGCGAGAGCAGACTTGCAGAGGTGGTGTCGGCATCCCGTTCCAACCAACTCCAGGGAAGAAAAGCAAAGCGATACAACCGTTATACGTACATCCACCGTGACGCACACTTCTGATACAAAGCCCGACTCTAGAACAAACCCAACAGATCCTCCTGCCCCGACTGCTGCGTCGGCGGAGACGCCGCCTGCAACACCGACGGCGTCTGCGGCGGCATCGGCGACATCGCACCCCCGCCGAACCCGAACCCTCCGAGCGGCGCTGCGCTCTGCGGCTGCGCCGTGGGCACGCTGAGGCTCGCGCTCCCGAATATCGACACGAGGTCGTCGAGCGGGTTGCTCGACGTGCCCGCCAGCAGGTTCGCCGCGGCCGGTGTCGACGTGAGCATTGTCGTCGCGGCGAGACCCGACGGTTGCTGCCCGTCATCGGCGCCGTCCGCGTCGAAGTCGAGCAGGTTCTCGGCTTGCTGGCCGATCGCCACGGTTTGGAGCGCTTTTTGTGCCGCGGCGCGATCGTCGGCGAGGCTGTCACTGGTGTCAGTCATTTGGTGAGTAAGGAGCTACGGGACGAAACGCACTCGGCCCCTTTGCGCTGTACAGTATCGATGCCGATACGCCCCGCCCGACGAAGGTCTCTTCCGGTTTGTGGTACACGCTCGCAAGGCTGGATACTTCGCCCAGGAGCTCTTCCAGAAGTTGCGGGGAGACTGTCGTCCTTGGCAGTGAGATCGGAGGTCGATGTGCGAGGACCACGGCCTGAATACCAAGGATCAGCCACGGGATGTTAGTTCTGACGGAGCAGCATGGGCACCTTCGCTGCACCCGGGTCTGTCGACAATAGTCGCCAGTAGATGTATGCGCGATCACGGACGTCCGGCGAATCGCAGTCTTTCGTAGCAGTGTTCAACACTCGCTGGACGAGCCCCTGCGACCCGTCCGGCTTCTGCAGGAAGAGTTTGACGACTGCTGTCAGTGTCTGCAGTTGTACCTAAAGGGGATACAGTCAGCGAAGCATGGAGGCGAAGGTGCAAACAAAAGCGAACCGGGTATGACTCTTCTGTGAACGTGTCTACGAAGATGCCGAGGAGCTCGTCTGCGTTGTCGATCTTCTTAGCATACTCGCCGATAATCCAGATGAGAGACGCCTTTGCATCTGGTTCGTCAAGCTCGTCCAGGTTTGCACAAAGGGTGGGGATCACACCCTCATACGTCGAGGGGTATTTTCGGAAGATGTCCTGTGCATGGGGAGTAAGACTTTCGTATGACGCGCCGGTCTATGGGATCACCTTCATGACGACAACACCCTCCTGTACCACATAGCTGACGCGTGTGCCGATGAGCTCCAGTAACACGTTCACACACCGCTCTGCCGCAGCGTCGATCTTGATCGCGGTCTGGCCGATGGCCTTGATGCTCCTCCGCACGAAGTCGACGTCGACTTCCGAAGCGTACCTGTACGAAAGTAAACGGCCTACTCTGTACGATACCTGGACCTCACTCACTCCTTCAGCTCGCTGAGAAGCGCATCCACGTTGCTGTCGCCAGCGAGGCGGACCATAATATCGAGCTTCTCGACCTTGACGTAGAGCGGGTCGTTGTACTTGCAGAAGAACACGCGCATCTCGTTCTGCAGCAGGTCGGGCCGCTTCTGCAGCAGGAGGTTGATGTTGCGGAGCGCAACCCACTGCACCTCGGGCGGGTTGGAGAGCAACGTCACGAGTGGCGGGGCCATTTTACGGATCATCTGCTTGTTGACGTTCTCTGACTTTACGCCGCGCATGTGGATCATGATGACCTGGAGGAATGCGTTGAGTGCAGTTCGAGTGCAGCGTAAGAGTCCCGCACCTTGACGGCTGCGAGAACGACACTCGCGTTCGCATGTTGGAACTGCGGCACGACACGCTCACAGATGTGCTCGCTTTCTCGGTCGTCTGCGGTCTCGTAGCGGGCAAGTGCGTTCAGGATTTCCACCCGGCCCCATTCCGAGCACTCGTTCAAGGCAACCAGGAGCCGGTTGAGGATGGTGGAGCTGATGTGGAAGGTGTCGCTTGACGAACCGGCCTGGATCGCGGCTGCGTGGATGTCCGACAATGACGCGACAGTATTCGCGACGACCTGATCACGTTGAGTTCTCTTGAGCTGGGAGAAGCACAGGCGCACGCACCATGGGGTTGCTGTCCGCGATCATGTCCTGCAGCGTCTCCAGAAACCCATTTTGAATGACCAGCTCCGGCTTGAGGTCGTATAGCTTCGCGACACAGAGTGCGGCCGTCTTGCGCACGTACGGGTTATCGTCGCGCAGACACTTCGTGAGTGGGTCGCAGATGTAGTCCAGGATCTTCTCCGCGCGCAGCATGCCCATCGTCCGGATGGCGAGGGCGCGTACGAGCGGGTTCGAGTCGTCGGTGTCCTTGACGAAGGTGTTCACGGCGAGGATGACGAGTTCCGGTTGCGTCTTCGCGTAGTTCATCAGGTAGAGGTACACGAGCTTCTTCTGCTCGAGATCATCGGTCTGCATGTTCTTCAGGACGTCCGGGAAGAGGCCGCTGACGTCTACGCGCGCACGGCTTCAGTCGGACAGCATCAGTGCGGACAGGCAGCACGTACCCTTCTGCACGGTCATGTTAGCAATGACCTTCTTGATGGCATCTTTCCGCTTCTCCTTGTACTCACTGTTGAGGTCGGCGCTGAGCTCGTAGTTCTCGCCCTTGCGAGGAGGGCCGCGGAAGCCAGACATGAGACCAGACGGAGAGTGCTAGTACCAGAGCAGTTGCTCAGAGCTTGGAAAGAGAGGACCGATGTGCGGGGCCGGTTCCCGCAGAGCTTGGGTATGGTCGCTGACGCTGTCTGTAGCCTGTTGGTGAACGTCCGAGTCGATGGCCGTACCGCTTCTGGACTCACGGGCGCTAACTGAGTGTGGACCTCTGTAACTCAAAGTTACGAACTCTATCCTCGGCCGTTGCTTTCCGTCCACTCTGGTCTCAGATTTTTCCACATCTCCATACGGTGAGTGATTTTCACTATCAACCACCTAGATGCGTTCACACATCTGCTTGTGTCCGGACAGACGAGGTGAGCGTAGCTCAGACTAAATTCAACTCTAAGCCACCTATACATATGTACTGGTGCACTTTCGAAGCCACAAGAGCGTATGACAACGACGCACATTATGTACCAGAAACATATCCACTGGCCGTAATGCTCAGATCACCCTTTAGGTCCGGGAATACGTACGTCCTCTGCCTTCCTACCCTGACCTTGTCAGGGCTCTCCTCCAATGCCGCAATCCTTTCCCTCCAAGCAGCCAAGCGTTCTCGCCACGAAACCAGGTTGCCTGGCCTGATCATCGCCATACCGTCGAGACCTTGGCACATCACGATAGCCCACCACAAATCCTGCCTCCACTCCTCATCGAAGTCTCCCCCGACCGCCGCGCGCACTTCGGACCAGGAAGGGTTCCACCTCGTGCTATTGAGGAGGTGTCCAAGCCCAACCTGATTCCCGTGCTCAGTGAATCCTATAGGATTGCCAGCTTCTCTACTCCCGAAGGGAGCATAAACACCGACAGCCTCGACAGCCCTGCGCGGGTCGATGCTCCCGTCCGGAAGTTTCATGTCACCGGCATATTTTTGGCACTTGTAGCACACCCAGTCTGGGATGCAGTACTTGACGAACTCGAGGCGCGTATTGACGTTCATCGCCTCGGGCACCGCGCCAGTTTCTAGGTACGCGTCGAATGCGGGTGCGAAGAGCTCGCCGTAGGTGGCGAGGTGGAAGAAGGACTCGGGTGGGTCCACGTCGACCGTGTATGCATCGTCGACGCCGCCGTTCCAGAAGTTGGGCGTGGCATACCACTGCGCGCCGACACACCTGTCGATGAGGTCTACGATGGGGTTGATCGTCGAGAAGCGCATCTCGTATAACTCGCGGATGCGCTCCATCGTCAAGCCCGCGTGCTCGAGCGCGAGATCTAAGACGCCTCTCATCCCGCTGCGGACGGCAACGCGAAGCTGGTTGGCATTGGCAGGGGTTAGGGATGCCCATGCCCCGACTTGACGTGCGGTCGCGGCGACCAGGAAGTGAGGGTCCGGGCGGAAGAATGTCCTCGACGCGGCGGCCGCAAGGTGGAGGATGGTTCGAGGTGAGGTGTGTAGGGACAATTCATGAAGAAGACGACACGTCGCGGCTAGGCTGATGAAATCTTCTATGTCACGAAGGTAGCAGGGGAGAGACAGCAGGATGTCTTCCGGGAGTGATAGTAGAGCTGCGGGCGGGGAAGGACCAGCGGTTCCAGCCATGGGTGTCGTCTACTAATGAATGCGCGGGCAGGTGCACACACTTAGCAACAACCAGCTGAAGGCCCGAACCCGGTGGACGCACCAGCAACTATCCTGTGTGATGCAGATTCAACCTGTAGGTGCGCTGTAAGTAACGTACCGAGATACGGCTGTTGTGGTTTGGGCGTATTGCCACTTAGGCGCTGGTCACTGGGTCCGGTCACGGTTCGTTATATCGTTCTGTCATCAATCGATCTTGCTACTCAGGATCCCTTTCAGCAGCGACGCTCGCTCATCGTCGAGTACCTAGGGCCATGCCTTCATACGCAACCCGATCTCCTAGCAAGAGGGGCAAGGTCGGTACGCCCGTGTCTGCGCCGCGGGCAACTTGGTCTCAGGGAGCTCGATCGTCCCCGAAGAGCGCTCCGAAGGTGATAACGAAGGCATACACTCGAGCCGTGAGCGCGACGCCAGTCAACTCGGACTCGGAGGTACATGACCGTGCTGGCGCCGCCGGATTGACCCCAGATGAGGAAACGCTCTTGGCGCTATTGCTCAAGAAGCGTTCGACGGAGCAGGCGGTGCGGGGCAAGTACATTTCGTGTTAGTGCAGAGATATTATACTTAACCGGGATTTCAGCCGAGCGTAAAAGGACGGCCCCGTCGACTGTTGCGACGGATGAAGGGGACCAGCCGTTGCGCAAGAAAGCGAAGAATGTCTACGACGCAGAGTCCAGCACAGAGGAAGGGGAAGATGATGCGCGCGTCGACAGAGAGCTGCAGTTGAGCGATGATGATACGCAGAGTGATGCTTCGGACAAGTGGTACGACAACAATGACACCAGTAGCGACAATTCGGACGACGTCGTGGTGAGTTCCTTTACCTGAAACGTCAGACTGTTGTTAAGTATAGGTGTCCAGGTTCCTGGACTGCGCACGAAGGGGATCGGGTTTTACTCGAGGATCAGTCGCATCAATGCTACCGAGCTGCCTGCAGATCTCAAGCCCCTTGTGACCGCGGCGCGGCATCACTTACTCCTCCGGCTTGCATTTCAGACCGCTTGGATCTCTGACGGAAGAGTGGTCAGCTCGCGGCTATCCAGTAATCGTGATCTTGTGGCTTCTGCACTCAAGGACACTGGTAATACACTTGGCAAGGATGACAAGATCAAGAAGGGGTATCATATGTTACAGCGAGGCAAGCCAAGTGACAGGCAGGAACTTCAGATGAAGGTGAATGGATTGGTGAGTGGGCAACCTTTTTTCGAGTGTTTTGCTGTATGATTGTCCACAGATTTGGTCAGCATCTGTACATATGCACAACGACATCAAGAATAAGGCCCAGAAGGTGGTGCGACAGCTCTATGGCCTTACTGCTTTGTCTGTCCAGCGACAGAAGCTTGCAGCCCAATGGCTTCTCAGGACTCACTTCATCAAGGGCCAGGGCTGTAAATATGAAGTTCCCAAGTTTGTCTTTGGTGAAATCAATATGGTCTGGTACAAGGAGACACTGGATACTAAAGTTAGCATTGAATCACTGTGCTGACTTGCATATTTATTGGAACCTTTCTTAGAACAGCCATGTCAAGCTGGAGCTACCATTCAGACACCCAGCCATTCCAGCTATCATCCAGAGGCTGATCCAGAGGTGTGCCTGTGATTTGGGGCAGTGGAGCAAGGTTCCAGATAACTTGATTTCCTTTGCCTGTAATGCTGTCAGTTTCATTGTCTATCATTCAGGCACAAATGCTTACAACATTAATGCTGACTATAGATTGAAGTAGTCCTGATGGAGATAGCCATTGGCCGTCGGGTCCCATTTGCAAACACACGATTTGTACCCAAGTGAGTTCTAGTCTACTTAGAGTTAATAATCTAGTGAATTGCTGGAACATCTACAGATGGGACAACCTGATGTCAACACTGAATGCAACAAATAACAATGCCCCTGAATATTATAAGGACACAAAGAACTTCCTGTGGAATTCCATCAGGCAAGGGCTCTGCCTTTCATGTATATTGGTGCTTTAGTGACCCTGCATAGTGTTGATATCAGAGGTCATTCAGAAGGGTCATCTGATACTGCAGATGTCATATTTTGGTCCAAGCTGAAATAGACTGCTAGGAAAAGACCAGGTACTGAACCTTTGACTTATCATAGAAAGAAGTGGCATGGATTAACAATTTTTGACCTCAGGCCAGTCTGCTCTAGGTGTGCTCACAGTCTATACAAGTCTACTGTGTTGCTTAGTGTTGTGTGCTGCAGCCACCCGTTGACCAAAGCATCTTGGCGAACAATGGCACACATGAACAGCACCATTCACAGTGCAGACTCCAATATGCAATCTCTTCTCGTAGTCAGTCGTGTCTTGCGAAGATACTCATATGATGTACACGTAGCCATAAATTTCAACTCCAGCACTCCTCAATTAGCCTGCCTTCCCTCTCCAACAGAGCAATGAACTCATGTGCCTCTTCTTCCGTCTTCGCCGCTTCAGTCTCGCCGCTTCGCGGATCGCCTGCCGCACGCCAGCGGGCATCTTGTTCGCAGAGCTGTGACGATTGCTCAGATGACCATACATTCGAAAATGTGTATTTTACTCACCCCGAGATTAGCAGCCAGCCGCCCTCTACGCCGAGCAGCCTCCATATACTCCGCGAGTCCTCGCGCATGACGTCCTGCACATACCTTCGCGGTGTGCCTTCTGGGACATCCTGCGAGAACGCCGTGCGGTATGTCAGAGAGCCGCTCTCTTCGTATGCGTGCCATTCGGCCGCGTAGTGCTGGTCCTTCGACTCGCAACGGCACCCGAAGTACAAGGTGTTGTCTGAAGTAAACCAACCGTCAAATTACTTTCCATGCATGCATAGAGAAAAGTACGCACTGTAGAACCGTCATACGTTCTGTCTTCAATAATCGAACGCATGGGCGCAACACCTGTACCAGGTCCGACGCAGACGATGGGTGTCGCACCGTCTTGAGGTAGGCTGAATAGGCCTTTCATGAGGCCGATAGGCAACTTATCGCCTAGGTAGATGTGTCAATCATTTACTCGAAGGATACAACGTACGCGAGCTCGCTTACCTGGCTGCAACCGCGACATGTAATCAGTGCAGAGCCCCAGCCGAGGTATTCGGAGCATAGTTTTGTATGAACAATCGCTACGCAGAGATCGACTTGCCGCGGATGACGCTATTGAGTATCCGTATAAGAGAACGAGAACGCTTGACATGAAACAGTGCGTACCTTAACTGAGCTCGCAATGGAGAACTGTCGAGGTCGTATAGGGGAATAGGTCGAATATGTATTCACGAGGGATGTCTGCGGATCGAAACTCCTCCAGGACTTCGCGGATCATCCTTCGCGGTCTTTGACAATATTCGTACAGTTCGTCCTGTGGGCCCGGATGAGGCGCCCCATTCCAATCGAAGACCACAATAACTGTAACAGACATACCGCGCCTTCCTCGCTGAGGAATTCATCTAGCCTCTCGGCTTCAAGCTCATCGGACACAAACTGTCTAAGCAATGCGAAGAATGATCTACGGGGAACAGCGCTGATATCTAGATGTTTCGTGAACAGCGTCCTGAGAGTGGTCGTAGGCGGGAGGAACTGAGGTAACGATTGGTCTGGTCAAATTCGTCAGTCAGGACATTGCCCACACGTGTGTTAGGCGACTGAGTCACCTGAAGTATATGCGTGATAGTGATGGGGTCGTCAGCTGTGCTATCAAATCCGACAGACACAAGGAGGCGTCTACGTCTGCAGGCTGAGCTTCTGGGTGGACGACTGCTACGTCGCCTGGTTCATATCTCGATGCAATATATCAGTCATGCCCGTGGAACGTCGATACGTACTACATACCGGATGTCTTGATCGAAGTTGAGCTCAAAATGCCGGACGTCCTGATACCAGTCTTCAGCTGTTATGCGGCGATTGCAGGAGACAGTCGCAGTGTAGTGCTGAGGATCGTCATCGAGAGGATTTGGACATGCAGTCAGCGTCTGTGCACCAGCGTCTGTGATCGACACTCGGGCGGGAGGTAGACCATCCGCGGATTGCACTTTCACGCTAGGTGGCAAGGGGTATAACTCTAGGATTGCTTCGCTCAGTTTGTGAAGCCACGGCTCGAATGCCCCGTCTATCCTGAGCAGGCACGTCAGTGACCAACATACCCGTCTTCACGAGCGACAAGGACGAACCCGAGATGATGTTGGTCGTCGCCCTCACCACGTGCGCATATTTCTCCCGCTCCGAGGCCTACGAGCCTTCGAGACAGCAACTTCGCAGGCCAGCAGAACTTCTCGTACGCAGAATCGCCGAGGCCAAATACGGCAAATGAGAGGTCTTCGAAGAGATCTCGTGGCAGATCTGAGCGCAGAAGCAAGTTCCATAGGGGCGTGAGGGCCCTCGGCTCACGACCTGACCCGGTCGTTGCAACGGAGAAGAGGACGAGGTCCTCAGAGATGAGGTTGTCCTGATTTTTTGTTGCCGTCTTAGCAAGGCGAATTTGAATGATCTAACACGTTAACGCACCGGTGTGTATGTCTCCAGGTTATGCACCCGAGCTCGTACGTGGATGCGACGACACTGCGCAGCAATTCTGTCCGCAACTGTCCCTGTCTCCGTGGCATAGAGAACGGTCACCGAGCGTTCATGCCCGTCCTCAGCGACGGGCGCGGGCGAAGAAGACATTGCTGACCAGATGCGGCCCATCTCTGTCAGGGAAGTTATCTGATAATTCTCGCTTACTTCGGGGTTTTATCTTATCTTGAACAGGATCACGTGCTAAGTAGATCGCGCCTCCAACCTGCACGGTCCCCGCGTTGGGAGCCTTGAGGCTTGGAAGCCCTTGCCCTCTCGCCAACCATCATCCGCCTGTCTGTCGTGGGGACAAATGCGTTAGAAATGATTTGGCCATGGACCGTGCGGCAGGAGGCTCCTTCTCGCAACAAGCCTGAAACAAAGCCGCCTGAAATTGACAACCTCGACGATGTAGCTGCTGTGATCCGGGAGCTGAAGGCGAGGACACTCTCCCTTCCCGTCGATATACTCCTGCTCTCGGCATTTGTCGCAGGCTCAGCTACCGCAGCTGGAAGTATAGGCATATATAGACGGTATTGGCGACGGCTACCTAGTGCAGACTGGATTACTCCGGACATTCTAGCGAAGGGGCGTTGGGTCAAGGGATACGTGACCAGGTCAGCATCGAGGCTTCGTCCCGTGCATTATCCACCCCTGCAAACCTTACTCACCGCAGAAATGGCTCAGCGTAGGCGATGCGGACAACTTCCGCCTGTATCATACGCCAGGTATTGGCTGGCGATGGCCGCTGAAGTTCAGGGCCGTACCATCAACACGAATAGGTGAGATAGAGCGTATTCACTCCCTGGAGTTCTGGATGTAACGATATAAGGCAGATCTCAAAGACCGGACGATACATATACGGTTAGCGGGGATTGACGCTCCCGAGGTGCGCTATCAATTGTAACTTTCCCGTGTCTAGGTGCTCGGAGTGACAAGAAGCACAGGCCGCACACTTCGGCAAACCAGCCCAAGAATTCGCGCAAGAAAGTCTTGCTTGGCTCAAGACTTACATTGAAGGACGCATGGTGTACTGCCAGCTATGCCGGAAAGACCAGTATGGGCGCATCGTCAGTTCACTCGGTCAGGGATGGACCAGAAACTGACCTCGGAACATCTCATACCGCAGGTAGCACACGTGCATTGGAAGCCGCGCATCCTCCCGGGTTCACTCGCTACAGGAAGTCAGTGCAGCTGGAAATGCTGCAACAAGGCTGGCCGAAGTGTACGAGCAGTGGGGCGCAGAGCATGGGAATTTGGGTATTGATGAATTCCTGCGAGCTCAGGGCGAAGCTCAGTAAGTCGCTCACGTCGTCGACCTTGAGACGCGTTCTGACACCGATCGCAGGGTCAAGCGGCGTGGTATCTGGAAGCACGGCCTCGTGCGCGAGTCGGCCGCTGAATACAAAAGGCGACATGCTTCCGGCGACACAGATTCGGTGCTCGTCAAAACAAAGAGCAAGGATCAAACAGAAGGGGCCACAGGGGGTGAAGGTACTGCGAAGGCAGGCGGTATTTTTCGTGCGCTGTTCCGATTACTGGCTGGTCGGTCAGCTTGAATGGATGTCCGATTACTTTTGGGATACGGGATGCTCATCATTTGCTCATGCAATCGCCTTTGTGTTCTGTCCCAGACCCTTGCATCCTCTGACACAGATGTAACTTATGTGCATGTGTATTTTTTGCGACACCACTTTGTTCCGTTAGTTGGAGTGTCTTAGCCGACAGCGTCATACTACTAGATGTATTCTGTCGCCTGCGAACTACGCGAGTTGTAACCGTACCAAAGTGGTACCAATTTGCCACCGGCGCCACTGCTTCGCGCGAACCGGCCGACCATTTCTGTCGCGTCGCGCTCAAGCGCCTATATCAACCCGCCACAGACGCGACTGCGCCCCCATTCCACTCTTCTACCATCACGACCGACATTCTCAGTCGCGTCGCCCTTCTCTACAGCGACAATGGGTGTCGCGCAACAAGAACAACCTCCTAAAGCGCCTGCACGCGCGTCGCGACTGCTGGCGGCGCTGGACAATCCAGCTTTCTTCACGAATCAAGCGCAACTACTTCCACCGGGAACACCGACGGGCACAGGTGCCAAGCGATCCTTGAACACCCCTGGTGCATCAGGGAGCGGATCTCAGAAGAGATTGAGGCGGCTTGAAGACGAAAGGGATGGTAGTCCGGCCCCCTTTGATAGTCAGTGGTCTGAGCTAGCAACGGCCTGGGGCTAGACTGATTCGCCTCGAAGACTCTGCAGTGTTAAGGCAGATGTCTCAGCTGGTAGGATCGCAAGCGGGTGGATTTGCCTTGAATTACGACCGAGAGAGCGCGATCTTACCCTTCGATCGTGGAGGCGACGATCAGCAAATGCGGTTCGTAACAGCGCTCTGTCCTCTATATATGCAGCTCATATTTCACTCAGATTGGCTGAATTTGTGACGCGGTCCATCGACAACGCGGGTGGCGGCGTTTCTGTGAAGGCTGCGATGGAGAAGCTCGGACTACGCAAGTGTGTTTTCAAAGTGGCGCGTTGCTAATGGAGAGGCTAATCGTTGTCCAGTAACCGAGACTTGCTTCCAGGTATGGAGGTGCGCTTGCTCCCGCACCAGATCTTGGGAGTAGCTTGGTACGTCTGTCGCCTACGCCCATATGCCGACTCACAGTCTGTAGGATGGTGCATCAAGAACGTGTAGGCCCGCATAAGGGGGGTATCTTGGCGTATGTACACTATGCAGTCTTTTATGTCTGCATTCATGACCTACGATCCCAGCGACGAGATGGGTCTCGGCAAGACTGTGCAGATGATCGCGACCATGGCCATCAACCTTCCGGAACCCGAGGAGAGCCACCGCACAACACTGATTGTTGTACCCGCAGCACTACTACTGCAGTGGAAAGACGAACTCCAGACGAAGACGAACGGCATGTTCTCGGTGCACATACACCACGGCAGGGACAAGCTGAAGAGCACCTCCGCGCTCTCGAAGAAAGACGTCATAATCACCACGTACCAAACCCTCTGCCAAGACTTCGCGATCCCATCCGACATTGAGAGTGAAGACGAGATGGATTATCTGCTGGACAACGGGTATGCCGCTCGTCTCTTGAGCTTCGGTCTTCTGCTTCAGATCACTGATTGATGTGTCCTCTGCAGAGGCTTGATGTCGCGAATGAAGTGGTATCGGGTAATCCTTGACGAGTCGCAGTTCGTCCGCAATAGGTACATTTTCCAAGGAATCCGCATACATCCCACTACTGACGCATGAAACACAGACGAACAAGGTCGAGCAAGGCCGTGGCCATGCTCCGCGCCAAATACAGGTGGTGTCTCACCGGCACACCGGTCACAAACTCATTGTAGGCGTGCCCCAACCACTACGCTTTAGGTATAGCTGAGGGCATTCATATAGGGCCGATCTATACGGTTTCCTTCGCTTCGGACGATTTCGCCCTTGGAAGTGCGTTCATGTGGCTTGTCAAAGTCCGATATCCTCCAACTCATTGTATCTTTCAGCGATTGGCAAGATTTTGATGCGTACGTTGCCAAGGTGCAGCTCGAAGACGCGCCGCTTGCTGGTAAGTAGCCTAATTCAGCCCACAGTGAAGAATGCTCAGCGAGGCTGCCGCTGGACAGGTCTGCGCGCACAGGAAATTCTTAAGCCTCTCCTTCTTCGACGCACCAAAGATGCTGAAATCGTATGTGTTGATTCCTGCACCTGGGCTTCCACTGAGACGACCATGCGGCTCGCTAGGAAGGAGAGCCGTTGTTGCAGCTCCCTGAGAAACATGTCGATCTCGAGTTCCTGGAGTTTTCTGATGAAGAGAGACAGGTATGCGCACACGGAGACTACGCTCAGCAGGAATTGCGCTCATTCTCTGCATAGATATATGACTCCTTCGAGAAGCGTGCGCAGATGCAAATCAACCGGTATATCAGAGACAACACACTTGTTAAGAAGTACGTAATTGAGCGTACACTCAAATACCACAAGCTGATCAGTGTGGCGTTACAGTAATCCAGCTGTCCTCGTAAGCAATCTGATAAATGTACCTGTGACGAAGTTGACACTGTAGCCGTGATAGGTCATGATCCTTCGTCTCAGGCAGCTATCTTGTCATCCTCATCTCATCCTCGTCTGTTCATGTTTCTCTCCTTAGCCTGCCAGTGCTGACGGGCTTTGTAGGATCAAGCGCGAGGGTTCGAAGATCCGACTATGCTTGTTGCCGGCGAAGCTGAGAAAGAGGTCGGGCGGGCCCACAAGCTCATGGGCGCCGAGTGGGTTACTCAGGTATGTCTATTCAAATCAAGATGACTTCTGAATGGTGTTAATACGCGTCTCGACTCGTCTAGGTCAAGAAGAGGTATGGTCCTATGATGCTGTCCGGGGCGTGTTCTCAATCGTGATAGATTCATGGCTCGTGCACAAATGGCTCAGCTAGACTTCTCAGACGATATGGAGCAAGATGAGGAAGCGACTTGCCCCAAGTGCGGAGACCGTAAGTGGCGAAAACTGTAAACCTTTCAGTTGTTGACGCTGGCACACAGTCTTCATGGAGAGGTAGCGGCAGATTGCTTGCTTGCAGCCATGAAATCTGCAACGGTACGTACCTGCGGAGTCGCTGTAGTGGTTTTCTGATTCGCTGTCGATTCTAGACTGTCTCTTGGTCCTACGCACCGAGCCCATAGAAGTGAATGGGGAATTGTACGTCAATTGCTCGTTGTGAACGACCGTTGTCTGACATCCGGCCTATTTCCAGTGGCAACGGCGACGAAAAAGAGAACCTACGTATAGAGAAGGACTTCGAAGCGGCCGCTGACAAGGGCTTGCGTCCTTGTACGTCGTCATCTAGCATTTCACACTAAACATGTTACTCAACTCTGCAGGCCCCACTTGTAAGAAGATGCAGAACCTCACTCCCGCGCACGTGTTCTGTCGCAGGCCTTCGAGCCTTCTCGCGACGATGTACGCTCCGCGCTTCGCCGCTCTCAGGCCGCGCGCAAACCTGCGAAACCGAGCGTCGCAAAGATGGAACCTATCAGCGTTGACAGTGACATAGAGATGAGTTCCAGCTCGGACGAAGATATGCCGGACCTCTCGGAGTTGCTCGCCGGCGTTGCATCTTCATCGCAGTCTGGCTCAGAGAAGAAGCCGAAGGAGAGCAAGACCAAGGTCAAGGTCAAGGGCAGGACGGTTGTGTCAGACGAAGAGGACTCGTCCGTGGACGAGGTTCGTCCTTAGCTCCGTGGTTCGCCGAGGTGCTGACCCATCGGTGTTAGGATAACGACCTCCATCGTGCCATGAACGACATCCGGGGCAAGCGACAGACACAGGCCAAGAAGGCCAAGGCTTCCTCTGATGACAGCGACAATGCCGGCCCGCGCGCGGTGCCGGAGTACATGGTGAAAACGTGGAGGCGGGGCGGCGACAACATGGAGCCCAGCACGAAGATGATGGCCTTGATTGGCTACCTGCACGAGTGGGAGGTGACCGGCGACAAGACGATCGTCTTCTCCCAATGTGCGTTCCTGCGCAAGTCTCGTCTGGCTCACCTAACCGCGATGCGCCCTAGGGACGTCGATGCTCGACCTGATCGAGACACTGTTCAGCCGATATGGCATACGCAGCCTGCGCTATGATGGACGGATGTCGCGCGAGGCGCGAGAGATGGTCCTGGCTGAGTTTAGGCAGCAGGGTGGCCCGAAAGTCATACTCATCAGGTACGATACGTTTGGCTGCTGTTCACAAGGCTGAGATTGATCGCTTTCTCGCAGCACGAAGTGCGGTGGCGTGGGCCTCAATCTAGTGTCTGCGAATCGCATCATCAAGTGAGTAGTGCGGGTTTCGCTGTTGCAGTTGATACTGAAAGAGACGCCCAGCATGGACCTTTCGTGGAACTACGCGTCGGAGTCTCAGGCGTACGACCGTGTGCACCGTCTTGGCCAGGAGAAGGAGGTGTTCGTCAAGCGACTTGTCGTCAAGAATACCATTGAGGAGCGGTGAGCTGGGATGATTGATGACTGCGCGTCGAGTTGTTGTTGAAACAATACCTTCAGGATGCTGAAATTGCAGGATACCAAGACTGGTGCGTAGTAGCTTGGAGTATGCGGGCGCGTACTGTATTCATTCTCGATTCGCAGGTCTCGCGGAAGCTGCATTGGGTGAAGGAAGCGGAGTCAAACTGCACAAGCTCAGTGTGAAGGAGCTTAGAGACGTACGTTCATCCACCCCAGTCGTTGATCCGCGATCATGCACTTACCTACTTGTCCCCAGCTGTTCGGCATGAACAAGGACAAACACCCGGCTGCAGGTCAACAAGTTCTGGACAATTCCGTTCAACAGTAAAGTGAGCGGCGGACCGAGATGCGTCGGACGTGGCTCTCCCTAATGGTACATTATCGAATAACTTGCGCTTCTCGGAATACACTCGACCCACACCTGGGTCAGCTAGTGGTACTGATAGATCTTGCTTATTGAGTCTATAGTAAGCTCTTCGTCATTCATCACGTCGTGTAATTCGTATACCGGACTATCATAATCTGCTCACTCCTCCCAAACTGCCCAGGCTCGAAACTATCCAAAATGAAGACCACTTGTCACTGTCATAGGAAGAGAGCTAGGGCACCGACGCCCACACCGACAGCCGCGTTCCAGCGATTCGCCTGTATCCCGACAGCGGCTGCCTTCGAGGGGCGCCGCACCGGCACGGCGATCGTCCGAGTCGCGACTGAGTACCTCGTCACGGTCGCGGTGGTATGTGCCCCGGTCGATATTGACCTGATCGTCGAGGTGGACAGCGACAGCGAGAAGGAGGTGCTGACGGATGCTGTGGTGGAGGAGAGGGCTGTCCCCGTCGCGTACCAGCGAAGCTGGTCGAGTGTGAGGTCCCTGGGGTGCCGGTGCCGGTGGGTAGCACCTGTGGAATGTGCGGATGCGTGGGTGGCCGTCTCCCCGGTTCTGCGATGGAAATTAATCAAGGTAAGATGAAGAACCATGAGTGCGTCTCGATCCTGGTACTGACCGGCGTTCCGTCGACGCGTTGTGGCGCGTGCGCGTTCTGTAGTACTGGCTGTGGCGGGATGCCGGCTGGG